>NW_028122392.1:0-77786 GCF_965194805.1 Balaenoptera borealis | reverse complement strand
GTGAGGGCCTGTACTACATTGTGGAAAAGCTCGGGGTCACGGCTGTCTTCCTCCCTCTCTCGGGCCCATACCCTGGGCTCAGCCATGGGGGAATGCTGAGTGGGAGAGACTGCCTCTCTGCCGGACTCAGAAGGCTTCCTCCCTTTAGGGCAAGTCCGTTTGTGTCTTACTTCGTGGAGGAGGAATGAGGGCGCCCAGAGATATTCTGACATGAAATGCCTAACGACAGAGGATCTGGAGGAGCTGGTTTGTCAGTGGAAGGAGCCAAAAAGCCTGCATTCCTAAGGCCTCTCTGAGAACTGCCAGACACTCTGCCGTCATAGGCCTAAGAACTGGAAATTGTGACGGCAAGGCACCACTTGGAATCCTAGGAGGCAGTGGAAGTGCGGCTCTCAAACTGGATTGGAAGAAGCTTCCAAGCATAGTGTTCTTTCATGTACCAAAGAGAACCCAAGTGTCTGAGGCTGCTCGCGGTGTTGCTGGAGAGAACTGGCATCCCCGTGGGCCTGTCGGCTCATTTGCTCTTTCTGACCCTCGAAGGAAAGTCTTCCAAAAAGCCTTTGGGACCCGCTTAGAGAGAACAGCTGCCAAGCTGATGCACAGAACTTTGACAGAGAGACTAGGCCTGGGTCCCAAGCAGCCACCTATCTCTGGAGAGTACGTACCCCACCCAGGGATTCAAGCAGGGAGTTGGCCTTGTACAACTTACGCAGGACACTGGGAGGAGATGGAGGGCCACTCTACCTGCGCTCACACTACGTGGCCCGGAGAAGTTATCACGCAGCAGAATTCAACACCCTCCCACTACACGTGTGTAGCCAAAAGAGGCGCTGGGCAGTGGGTGTTCTCAGCCCAAGAGCAGTCCTTGTTCTGGGCCGCACCTGCTCTGTGGTTCAAAGGTTCTCTGAGTCTGCTCCTTTGGAGGCATTTCAGAGCTGACGCTATCCCTGGGCTGCCGAAGCAAAGAGGCATAGCGGCCTTTCCCACTGAAGGCATGGGCTTGTTTCCCATTCAGAGAGTGTATGTTGCCCCTCCCAGGCTGGAGGCGCGTTAGGTGACACCATTTGCGCCGTGCCCCTGGAAAATGCAAGTGGCTGTACCCGATTTGGGCTGCCTGGTGAAACAACTTGCAGTCACCAGCACCCTGAGAACCTTTCCTGAAGTCTGAGTCCTAGCTAGGTAAACTCGGCCTTCGGAGGCGAGAGGGGAGCAAACATGTTCAACTTGTGGGGAAAGTCTTTGACCAATGACCAGTATGCTTGTGCTTGGGCGAGGCTTAGGCAGGAGCTTTCCAACACAGGGTTTTGACCTTACCATAAGCCGTCCCTTTGGGCTGAAGCAGGCGGCGGGTCTGTGTGTATCACAGTCTGGGAAGGAGGGCCTCAGGTGAGTCTGCCAACTGACTGCCCTCCATCATAGCCAGCTGAGAAAATATGGCAAGGCTGATGGAACCCACTTACAGCGAATGTTTCTCTTCAGAAGAGGAGATTTTGCTACCAAACGTCAGCAGCTCCTCAGAGTGCTGTTCTGGTGTAGACTAGGGAAAGCTCCCACGGTCCGAAGATTAGGAACGGCTCTTTTCCAGTGGCTTCATCCGAGAGAGAGCCAGAAGGGCTGATCTCAACAAATAGGGCTGCACACCGTGAGTGCTTCGGGCAGGGCAGTCCTGAGCCAGTGTGCCACCTAAGGAATGAAAGCAAAGTTTCCTAGCCGCAGGAAAGCAGACCGAGGCCTGCTGTTTTCTCTAGGCGATTGACGTGAGCTTGAGGGTGAGGCCTGTACTACATTGTGGAAAAGCTCGGGGTCACGGCTGTCTTCCTCCCTCTCTCGGGCCCATACCCTGGGCTCAGCCATGGGGGAATGCTGAGTGGGAGAGACTGCCTCTCTGCCGGACTCAGAAGGCTTCCTCCCTTTAGGGCAAGTCCGTTTGTGTCTTACTTCGTGGAGGAGGAATGAGGGCGCCCAGAGATATTCTGACATGAAATGCCTAACGACAGAGGATCTGGAGGAGCTGGTTTGTCAGTGGAAGGAGCCAAAAAGCCTGCATTCCTAAGGCCTCTCTGAGAACTGCCAGACACTCTGCCGTCATAGGCCTAAGAACTGGAAATTGTGACGGCAAGGCAACACTTGGAATCCTAGGAGGCAGTGGAAGTGCGGCTCTCAAACTGGATTGGAAGAAGCTTCCAAGCATAGTGTTCTTTCATGTACCAAAGAGAACCCAAGTGTCTGAGGCTGCTCGCGGTGTTGCTGGAGAGAACTGGCATCCCCGTGGGCCTGTCGGCTCATTTGCTCTTTCTGACCCTCGAAGGAAAGTCTTCCAAAAAGCCTTTGGGACCCGCTTAGAGAGAACAGCTGCCAAGCTGATGCACAGAACTTTGACAGAGAGACTAGCCCTGGGTCCCAAGCAGCCACCTATCTCTGGAGAGTACGTACCCCACCCAGGGATTCAAGCAGGGAGTTGGCCTTGTACAACTTACGCAGGACACTGGGAGGAGATGGAGGGCCACTCTACCTGCGCTCACACTACGTGGCCCGGAGAAGTTATCACGCAGCAGAATTCAACACCCTCCCACTACACGTGTGTAGCCAAAAGAGGCGCTGGGCAGTGGGTGTTCTCAGCCCAAGAGCAGTCCTTGTTCTGGGCCGCACCTGCTCTGTGGTTCAAAGGTTCTCTGAGTCTGCTCCTTTGGAGGCATTTCAGAGCTGACGCTATCCCTGGGCTGCCGAAGCAAAGAGGCATAGCGGCCTTTCCCACTGAAGGCATGGGCTTGTTTCCCATTCAGAGAGTGTATGTTGCCCCTCCCAGGCTGGAGGCGCGTTAGGTGACACCATTTGCGCCGTGCCCCTGGAAAATGCAAGTGGCTGTACCCGATTTGGGCTGCCTGGTGAAACAACTTGCAGTCACCAGCACCCTGAGAACCTTTCCTGAAGTCTGAGTCCTAGCTAGGTAAACTCGGCCTTCGGAGGCGAGAGGGGAGCAAACATGTTCAACTTGTGGGGAAAGTCTTTGACCAATGACCAGTATGCTTGTGCTTGGGCGAGGCTTAGGCAGGAGCTTTCCAACACAGGGTTTTGACCTTACCATAAGCCGTCCCTTTGGGCTGAAGCAGGCGGCGGGTCTGTGTGTATCACAGTCTGGGAAGGAGGGCCTCAGGTGAGTCTGCCAACTGACTGCCCTCCATCATAGCCAGCTGAGAAAATATGGCAAGGCTGATGGAACCCACTTACAGCGAAATGTTTCTCTTCAGAAGAGGAGATTTTGCTACCAAACGTCAGCAGCTCCTCAGAGTGCTGTTCTGGTGTAGACTAGGGAAAGCTCCCACGGTCCGAAGATTAGGAACGGCTCTTTTCCAGTGGCTTCATCCGAGAGAGAGCCAGAAGGGCTGATCTCAACAAATAGGGCTGCACACCGTGAGTGCTTCGGGCAGGGCAGTCCTGAGCAGTGTGCCACCTAAGGAATGAAAGCAAAGTTTCCTAGCCGCAGGAAAGCAGACCGAGGCCTGCTGTTTTCTCTAGGCGATTGACGTGAGCTTGAGGGTGAGGCCTGTACTACATTGTGGAAAAGCTCGGGGTCACGGCTGTCTTCCTCCCTCTCTCGGGCCCATACCCTGGGCTCAGCCATGGGGGAATGCTGAGTGGGAGAGACTGCCTCTCTGCCGGACTCAGAAGGCTTCCTCCCTTTAGGGCAAGTCCGTTTGTGTCTTACTTCGTGGAGGAGGAATGAGGGCGCCCAGAGATATTCTGACATGAAATGCCTAACGACAGAGGATCTGGAGGAGCTGGTTTGTCAGTGGAAGGAGCCAAAAAGCCTGCATTCCTAAGGCCTCTCTGAGAACTGCCAGACACTCTGCCGTCATAGGCCTAAGAACTGGAAATTGTGACGGCAAGGCAACACTTGGAATCCTAGGAGGCAGTGGAAGTGCGGCTCTCAAACTGGATTGGAAGAAGCTTCCAAGCATAGTGTTCTTTCATGTACCAAAGAGAACCCAAGTGTCTGAGGCTGCTCGCGGTGTTGCTGGAGAGAACTGGCATCCCCGTGGGCCTGTCGGCTCATTTGCTCTTTCTGACCCTCGAAGGAAAGTCTTCCAAAAAGCCTTTGGGACCCGCTTAGAGAGAACAGCTGCGAAGCTGATGCACAGAACTTTGACAGAGAGACTAGCCCTGGGTCCCAAGCAGCCACCTATCTCTGGAGAGTACGTACCCCACCCAGGGATTCAAGCAGGGAGTTGGCCTTGTACAACTTACGCAGGACACTGGGAGGAGATGGAGGGCCACTCTACCTGCGCTCACACTACGTGGCCCGGAGAAGTTATCACGCAGCAGAATTCAACACCCTCCCACTACACGTGTGTAGCCAAAAGAGGCGCTGGGCAGTGGGTGTTCTCAGCCCAAGAGCAGTCCTTGTTCTGGGCCGCACCTGCTCTGTGGTTCAAAGGTTCTCTGAGTCTGCTCCTTTGGAGGCATTTCAGAGCTGACGCTATCCCTGGGCTGCCGAAGCAAAGAGGCATAGCGGCCTTTCCCACTGAAGGCATGGGCTTGTTTCCCATTCAGAGAGTGTATGTTGCCCCTCCCAGGCTGGAGGCGCGTTAGGTGACACCATTTGCGCCGTGCCCCTGGAAAATGCAAGTGGCTGTACCCGATTTGGGCTGCCTGGTGAAACAACTTGCAGTCACCAGCACCCTGAGAACCTTTCCTGAAGTCTGAGTCCTAGCTAGGTAAACTCGGCCTTCGGAGGCGAGAGGGGAGCAAACATGTTCAACTTGTGGGGAAAGTCTTTGACCAATGACCAGTATGCTTGTGCTTGGGCGAGGCTTAGGCAGGAGCTTTCCAACACAGGGTTTTGACCTTACCATAAGCCGTCCTTTGGGCTGAAGCAGGCGGCGGGTCTGTGTGTATCACAGTCTGGGAAGGAGGGCCTCAGGTGAGTCTGCCAACTGACTGCCCTCCATCATAGCCAGCTGAGAAAATATGGCAAGGCTGATGGAACCCACTTACAGCGAAATGTTTCTCTTCAGAAGAGGAGATTTTGCTACCAAACGTCAGCAGCTCCTCAGAGTGCTGTTCTGGTGTAGACTAGGGAAAGCTCCCACGGTCCGAAGATTAGGAACGGCTCTTTTCCAGTGGCTTCATCCGAGAGAGAGCCAGAAGGGCTGATCTCAACAAATAGGGCTGCACACCGTGAGTGCTTCGGGCAGGGCAGTCCTGAGCCAGTGTGCCACCTAAGGAATGAAAGCAAAGTTTCCTAGCCGCAGGAAAGCAGACCGAGGCCTGCTGTTTTCTCTAGGCGATTGACGTGAGCTTGAGGGTGAGGCCTGTACTACATTGTGGAAAAGCTCGGGGTCACGGCTGTCTTCCTCCCTCTCTCGGGCCCATACCCTGGGCTCAGCCATGGGGGAATGCTGAGTGGGAGAGACTGCCTCTCTGCCGGACTCAGAAGGCTTCCTCCCTTTAGGGCAAGTCCGTTTGTGTCTTACTTCGTGGAGGAGGAATGAGGGCGCCCAGAGATATTCTGACATGAAATGCCTAACGACAGAGGATCTGGAGGAGCTGGTTTGTCAGTGGAAGGAGCCAAAAAGCCTGCATTCCTAAGGCCTCTCTGAGAACTGCCAGACACTCTGCCGTCATAGGCCTAAGAACTGGAAATTGTGACGGCAAGGCACCACTTGGAATCCTAGGAGGCAGTGGAAGTGCGGCTCTCAAACTGGATTGGAAGAAGCTTCCAAGCATAGTGTTCTTTCATGTACCAAAGAGAACCCAAGTGTCTGAGGCTGCTCGCGGTGTTGCTGGAGAGAACTGGCATCCCCGTGGGCCTGTCGGCTCATTTGCTCTTTCTGACCCTCGAAGGAAAGTCTTCCAAAAAGCCTTTGGGACCCGCTTAGAGAGAACAGCTGCGAAGCTGATGCACAGAACTTTGACAGAGAGACTAGCCCTGGGTCCCAAGCAGCCACCTATCTCTGGAGAGTACGTACCCCACCCAGGGATTCAAGCAGGGAGTTGGCCTTGTACAACTTACGCAGGACACTGGGAGGAGATGGAGGGCCACTCTACCTGCGCTCACACTACGTGGCCCGGAGAAGTTATCACGCAGCAGAATTCAACACCCTCCCACTACACGTGTGTAGCCAAAAGAGGCGCTGGGCAGTGGGTGTTCTCAGCCCAAGAGCAGTCCTTGTTCTGGGCCGCACCTGCTCTGTGGTTCAAAGGTTCTCTGAGTCTGCTCCTTTGGAGGCATTTCAGAGCTGACGCTATCCCTGGGCTGCCGAAGCAAAGAGGCATAGCGGCCTTTCCCACTGAAGGCATGGGCTTGTTTCCCATTCAGAGAGTGTATGTTGCCCCTCCCAGGCTGGAGGCGCGTTAGGTGACACCATTTGCGCCGTGCCCCTGGAAAATGCAAGTGGCTGTACCCGATTTGGGCTGCCTGGTGAAACAACTTGCAGTCACCAGCACCCTGAGAACCTTTCCTGAAGTCTGAGTCCTAGCTAGGTAAACTCGGCCTTCGGAGGCGAGAGGGGAGCAAACATGTTCAACTTGTGGGGAAAGTCTTTGACCAATGACCAGTATGCTTGTGCTTGGGCGAGGCTTAGGCAGGAGCTTTCCAACACAGGGTTTTGACCTTACCATAAGCCGTCCCTTTGGGCTGAAGCAGGCGGCGGGTCTGTGTGTATCACAGTCTGGGAAGGAGGGCCTCAGGTGAGTCTGCCAACTGACTGCCCTCCATCATAGCCAGCTGAGAAAATATGGCAAGGCTGATGGAACCCACTTACAGCGAAATGTTTCTCTTCAGAAGAGGAGATTTTGCTACCAAACGTCAGCAGCTCCTCAGAGTGCTGTTCTGGTGTAGACTAGGGAAAGCTCCCACGGTCCGAAGATTAGGAACGGCTCTTTTCCAGTGGCTTCATCCGAGAGAGAGCCAGAAGGGCTGATCTCAACAAATAGGGCTGCACACCGTGAGTGCTTCGGGCAGGGCAGTCCTGAGCCAGTGTGCCACCTAAGGAATGAAAGCAAAGTTTCCTAGCCGCAGGAAAGCAGACCGAGGCCTGCTGTTTTCTCTAGGCGATTGACGTGAGCTTGAGGGTGAGGCCTGTACTACATTGTGGAAAAGCTCGGGGTCACGGCTGTCTTCCTCCCTCTCTCGGGCCCATACCCTGGGCTCAGCCATGGGGGAATGCTGAGTGGGAGAGACTGCCTCTCTGCCGGACTCAGAAGGCTTCCTCCCTTTAGGGCAAGTCCGTTTGTGTCTTACTTCGTGGAGGAGGAATGAGGGCGCCCAGAGATATTCTGACATGAAATGCCTAACGACAGAGGATCTGGAGGAGCTGGTTTGTCAGTGGAAGGAGCCAAAAAGCCTGCATTCCTAAGGCCTCTCTGAGAACTGCCAGACACTCTGCCGTCATAGGCCTAAGAACTGGAAATTGTGACGGCAAGGCACCACTTGGAATCCTAGGAGGCAGTGGAAGTGCGGCTCTCAAACTGGATTGGAAGAAGCTTCCAAGCATAGTGTTCTTTCATGTACCAAAGAGAACCCAAGTGTCTGAGGCTGCTCGCGGTGTTGCTGGAGGAGAACTGGCATCCCCGTGGGCCTGTCGGCTCATTTGCTCTTTCTGACCCTCGAAGGAAAGTCTTCCAAAAAGCCTTTGGGACCCGCTTAGAGAGAACAGCTGCGAAGCTGATGCACAGAACTTTGACAGAGAGACTAGGCCTGGGTCCCAAGCAGCCACCTATCTCTGGAGAGTACGTACCCCACCCAGGGATTCAAGCAGGGAGTTGGCCTTGTACAACTTACGCAGGACACTGGGAGGAGATGGAGGGCCACTCTACCTGCGCTCACACTACGTGGCCCGGAGAAGTTATCACGCAGCAGAATTCAACACCCTCCCACTACACGTGTGTAGCCAAAAGAGGCGCTGGGCAGTGGGTGTTCTCAGCCCAAGAGCAGTCCTTGTTCTGGGCCGCACCTGCTCTGTGGTTCAAAGGTTCTCTGAGTCTGCTCCTTTGGAGGCATTTCAGAGCTGACGCTATCCCTGGGCTGCCGAAGCAAAGAGGCATAGCGGCCTTTCCCACTGAAGGCATGGGCTTGTTTCCCATTCAGAGAGTGTATGTTGCCCCTCCCAGGCTGGAGGCGCGTTAGGTGACACCATTTGCGCCGTGCCCCTGGAAAATGCAAGTGGCTGTACCCGATTTGGGCTGCCTGGTGAAACAACTTGCAGTCACCAGCACCCTGAGAACCTTTCCTGAAGTCTGAGTCCTAGCTAGGTAAACTCGGCCTTCGGAGGCGAGAGGGGAGCAAACATGTTCAACTTGTGGGGAAAGTCTTTGACCAATGACCAGTATGCTTGTGCTTGGGCGAGGCTTAGGCAGGAGCTTTCCAACACAGGGTTTTGACCTTACCATAAGCCGTCCTTTGGGCTGAAGCAGGCGGCGGGTCTGTGTGTATCACAGTCTGGGAAGGAGGGCCTCAGGTGAGTCTGCCAACTGACTGCCCTCCATCATAGCCAGCTGAGAAAATATGGCAAGGCTGATGGAACCCACTTACAGCGAAATGTTTCTCTTCAGAAGAGGAGATTTTGCTACCAAACGTCAGCAGCTCCTCAGAGTGCTGTTCTGGTGTAGACTAGGGAAAGCTCCCACGGTCCGAAGATTAGGAACGGCTCTTTTCCAGTGGCTTCATCCGAGAGAGAGCCAGAAGGGCTGATCTCAACAAATAGGGCTGCACACCGTGAGTGCTTCGGGCAGGGCAGTCCTGAGCCAGTGTGCCACCTAAGGAATGAAAGCAAAGTTTCCTAGCCGCAGGAAAGCAGACCGAGGCCTGCTGTTTTCTCTAGGCGATTGACGTGAGCTTGAGGGTGAGGCCTGTACTACATTGTGGAAAAGCTCGGGGTCACGGCTGTCTTCCTCCCTCTCTCGGGCCCATACCCTGGGCTCAGCCATGGGGGAATGCTGAGTGGGAGAGACTGCCTCTCTGCCGGACTCAGAAGGCTTCCTCCCTTTAGGGCAAGTCCGTTTGTGTCTTACTTCGTGGAGGAGGAATGAGGGCGCCCAGAGATATTCTGACATGAAATGCCTAACGACAGAGGATCTGGAGGAGCTGGTTTGTCAGTGGAAGGAGCCAAAAAGCCTGCATTCCTAAGGCCTCTCTGAGAACTGCCAGACACTCTGCCGTCATAGGCCTAAGAACTGGAAATTGTGACGGCAAGGCACCACTTGGAATCCTAGGAGGCAGTGGAAGTGCGGCTCTCAAACTGGATTGGAAGAAGCTTCCAAGCATAGTGTTCTTTCATGTACCAAAGAGAACCCAAGTGTCTGAGGCTGCTCGCGGTGTTGCTGGAGAGAACTGGCATCCCCGTGGGCCTGTCGGCTCATTTGCTCTTTCTGACCCTCGAAGGAAAGTCTTCCAAAAAGCCTTTGGGACCCGCTTAGAGAGAACAGCTGCGAAGCTGATGCACAGAACTTTGACAGAGAGACTAGGCCTGGGTCCCAAGCAGCCACCTATCTCTGGAGAGTACGTACCCCACCCAGGGATTCAAGCAGGGAGTTGGCCTTGTACAACTTACGCAGGACACTGGGAGGAGATGGAGGGCCACTCTACCTGCGCTCACACTACGTGGCCCGGAGAAGTTATCACGCAGCAGAATTCAACACCCTCCCACTACACGTGTGTAGCCAAAAGAGGCGCTGGGCAGTGGGTGTTCTCAGCCCAAGAGCAGTCCTTGTTCTGGGCCGCACCTGCTCTGTGGTTCAAAGGTTCTCTGAGTCTGCTCCTTTGGAGGCATTTCAGAGCTGACGCTATCCCTGGGCTGCCGAAGCAAAGAGGCATAGCGGCCTTTCCCACTGAAGGCATGGGCTTGTTTCCCATTCAGAGAGTGTATGTTGCCCCTCCCAGGCTGGAGGCGCGTTAGGTGACACCATTTGCGCCGTGCCCCTGGAAAATGCAAGTGGCTGTACCCGATTTGGGCTGCCTGGTGAAACAACTTGCAGTCACCAGCACCCTGAGAACCTTTCCTGAAGTCTGAGTCCTAGCTAGGTAAACTCGGCCTTCGGAGGCGAGAGGGGAGCAAACATGTTCAACTTGTGGGGAAAGTCTTTGACCAATGACCAGTATGCTTGTGCTTGGGCGAGGCTTAGGCAGGAGCTTTCCAACACAGGGTTTTGACCTTACCATAAGCCGTCCCTTTGGGCTGAAGCAGGCGGCGGGTCTGTGTGTATCACAGTCTGGGAAGGAGGGCCTCAGGTGAGTCTGCCAACTGACTGCCCTCCATCATAGCCAGCTGAGAAAATATGGCAAGGCTGATGGAACCCACTTACAGCGAAATGTTTCTCTTCAGAAGAGGAGATTTTGCTACCAAACGTCAGCAGCTCCTCAGAGTGCTGTTCTGGTGTAGACTAGGGAAAGCTCCCACGGTCCGAAGATTAGGAACGGCTCTTTTCCAGTGGCTTCATCCGAGAGAGAGCCAGAAGGGCTGATCTCAACAAATAGGGCTGCACACCGTGAGTGCTTCGGGCAGGGCAGTCCTGAGCCAGTGTGCCACCTAAGGAATGAAAGCAAAGTTTCCTAGCCGCAGGAAAGCAGACCGAGGCCTGCTGTTTTCTCTAGGCGATTGACGTGAGCTTGAGGGTGAGGCCTGTACTACATTGTGGAAAAGCTCGGGGTCACGGCTGTCTTCCTCCCTCTCTCGGGCCCATACCCTGGGCTCAGCCATGGGGGAATGCTGAGTGGGAGAGACTGCCTCTCTGCCGGACTCAGAAGGCTTCCTCCCTTTAGGGCAAGTCCGTTTGTGTCTTACTTCGTGGAGGAGGAATGAGGGCGCCCAGAGATATTCTGACATGAAATGCCTAACGACAGAGGATCTGGAGGAGCTGGTTTGTCAGTGGAAGGAGCCAAAAAGCCTGCATTCCTAAGGCCTCTCTGAGAACTGCCAGACACTCTGCCGTCATAGGCCTAAGAACTGGAAATTGTGACGGCAAGGCACCACTTGGAATCCTAGGAGGCAGTGGAAGTGCGGCTCTCAAACTGGATTGGAAGAAGCTTCCAAGCATAGTGTTCTTTCATGTACCAAAGAGAACCCAAGTGTCTGAGGCTGCTCGCGGTGTTGCTGGAGAGAACTGGCATCCCCGTGGGCCTGTCGGCTCATTTGCTCTTTCTGACCCTCGAAGGAAAGTCTTCCAAAAAGCCTTTGGGACCCGCTTAGAGAGAACAGCTGCGAAGCTGATGCACAGAACTTTGACAGAGAGACTAGCCCTGGGTCCCAAGCAGCCACCTATCTCTGGAGAGTACGTACCCCACCCAGGGATTCAAGCAGGGAGTTGGCCTTGTACAACTTACGCAGGACACTGGGAGGAGATGGAGGGCCACTCTACCTGCGCTCACACTACGTGGCCCGGAGAAGTTATCACGCAGCAGAATTCAACACCCTCCCACTACACGTGTGTAGCCAAAAGAGGCGCTGGGCAGTGGGTGTTCTCAGCCCAAGAGCAGTCCTTGTTCTGGGCCGCACCTGCTCTGTGGTTCAAAGGTTCTCTGAGTCTGCTCCTTTGGAGGCATTTCAGAGCTGACGCTATCCCTGGGCTGCCGAAGCAAAGAGGCATAGCGGCCTTTCCCACTGAAGGCATGGGCTTGTTTCCCATTCAGAGAGTGTATGTTGCCCCTCCCAGGCTGGAGGCGCGTTAGGTGACACCATTTGCGCCGTGCCCCTGGAAAATGCAAGTGGCTGTACCCGATTTGGGCTGCCTGGTGAAACAACTTGCAGTCACCAGCACCCTGAGAACCTTTCCTGAAGTCTGAGTCCTAGCTAGGTAAACTCGGCCTTCGGAGGCGAGAGGGGAGCAAACATGTTCAACTTGTGGGGAAAGTCTTTGACCAATGACCAGTATGCTTGTGCTTGGGCGAGGCTTAGGCAGGAGCTTTCCAACACAGGGTTTTGACCTTACCATAAGCCGTCCCTTTGGGCTGAAGCAGGCGGCGGGTCTGTGTGTATCACAGTCTGGGAAGGAGGGCCTCAGGTGAGTCTGCCAACTGACTGCCCTCCATCATAGCCAGCTGAGAAAATATGGCAAGGCTGATGGAACCCACTTACAGCGAAATGTTTCTCTTCAGAAGAGGAGATTTTGCTACCAAACGTCAGCAGCTCCTCAGAGTGCTGTTCTGGTGTAGACTAGGGAAAGCTCCCACGGTCCGAAGATTAGGAACGGCTCTTTTCCAGTGGCTTCATCCGAGAGAGAGCCAGAAGGGCTGATCTCAACAAATAGGGCTGCACACCGTGAGTGCTTCGGGCAGGGCAGTCCTGAGCCAGTGTGCCACCTAAGGAATGAAAGCAAAGTTTCCTAGCCGCAGGAAAGCAGACCGAGGCCTGCTGTTTTCTCTAGGCGATTGACGTGAGCTTGAGGGTGAGGCCTGTACTACATTGTGGAAAAGCTCGGGGTCACGGCTGTCTTCCTCCCTCTCTCGGGCCCATACCCTGGGCTCAGCCATGGGGGAATGCTGAGTGGGAGAGACTGCCTCTCTGCCGGACTCAGAAGGCTTCCTCCCTTTAGGGCAAGTCCGTTTGTGTCTTACTTCGTGGAGGAGGAATGAGGGCGCCCAGAGATATTCTGACATGAAATGCCTAACGACAGAGGATCTGGAGGAGCTGGTTTGTCAGTGGAAGGAGCCAAAAAGCCTGCATTCCTAAGGCCTCTCTGAGAACTGCCAGACACTCTGCCGTCATAGGCCTAAGAACTGGAAATTGTGACGGCAAGGCACCACTTGGAATCCTAGGAGGCAGTGGAAGTGCGGCTCTCAAACTGGATTGGAAGAAGCTTCCAAGCATAGTGTTCTTTCATGTACCAAAGAGAACCCAAGTGTCTGAGGCTGCTCGCGGTGTTGCTGGAGAGAACTGGCATCCCCGTGGGCCTGTCGGCTCATTTGCTCTTTCTGACCCTCGAAGGAAAGTCTTCCAAAAAGCCTTTGGGACCCGCTTAGAGAGAACAGCTGCGAAGCTGATGCACAGAACTTTGACAGAGAGACTAGGCCTGGGTCCCAAGCAGCCACCTATCTCTGGAGAGTACGTACCCCACCCAGGGATTCAAGCAGGGAGTTGGCCTTGTACAACTTACGCAGGACACTGGGAGGAGATGGAGGGCCACTCTACCTGCGCTCACACTACGTGGCCCGGAGAAGTTATCACGCAGCAGAATTCAACACCCTCCCACTACACGTGTGTAGCCAAAAGAGGCGCTGGGCAGTGGGTGTTCTCAGCCCAAGAGCAGTCCTTGTTCTGGGCCGCACCTGCTCTGTGGTTCAAAGGTTCTCTGAGTCTGCTCCTTTGGAGGCATTTCAGAGCTGACGCTATCCCTGGGCTGCCGAAGCAAAGAGGCATAGCGGCCTTTCCCACTGAAGGCATGGGCTTGTTTCCCATTCAGAGAGTGTATGTTGCCCCTCCCAGGCTGGAGGCGCGTTAGGTGACACCATTTGCGCCGTGCCCCTGGAAAATGCAAGTGGCTGTACCCGATTTGGGCTGCCTGGTGAAACAACTTGCAGTCACCAGCACCCTGAGAACCTTTCCTGAAGTCTGAGTCCTAGCTAGGTAAACTCGGCCTTCGGAGGCGAGAGGGGAGCAAACATGTTCAACTTGTGGGGAAAGTCTTTGACCAATGACCAGTATGCTTGTGCTTGGGCGAGGCTTAGGCAGGAGCTTTCCAACACAGGGTTTTGACCTTACCATAAGCCGTCCCTTTGGGCTGAAGCAGGCGGCGGGTCTGTGTGTATCACAGTCTGGGAAGGAGGGCCTCAGGTGAGTCTGCCAACTGACTGCCCTCCATCATAGCCAGCTGAGAAAATATGGCAAGGCTGATGGAACCCACTTACAGCGAAATGTTTCTCTTCAGAAGAGGAGATTTTGCTACCAAACGTCAGCAGCTCCTCAGAGTGCTGTTCTGGTGTAGACTAGGGAAAGCTCCCACGGTCCGAAGATTAGGAACGGCTCTTTTCCAGTGGCTTCATCCGAGAGAGAGCCAGAAGGGCTGATCTCAACAAATAGGGCTGCACACCGTGAGTGCTTCGGGCAGGGCAGTCCTGAGCCAGTGTGCCACCTAAGGAATGAAAGCAAAGTTTCCTAGCCGCAGGAAAGCAGACCGAGGCCTGCTGTTTTCTCTAGGCGATTGACGTGAGCTTGAGGGTGAGGCCTGTACTACATTGTGGAAAAGCTCGGCGTCACGGCTGTCTTCCTCCCTCTCTCGGGCCCATACCCTGGGCTCAGCCATGGGGGAATGCTGAGTGGGAGAGACTGCCTCTCTGCCGGACTCAGAAGGCTTCCTCCCTTTAGGGCAAGTCCGTTTGTGTCTTACTTCGTGGAGGAGGAATGAGGGCGCCCAGAGATATTCTGACATGAAATGCCTAACGACAGAGGATCTGGAGGAGCTGGTTTGTCAGTGGAAGGAGCCAAAAAGCCTGCATTCCTAAGGCCTCTCTGAGAACTGCCAGACACTCTGCCGTCATAGGCCTAAGAACTGGAAATTGTGACGGCAAGGCACCACTTGGAATCCTAGGAGGCAGTGGAAGTGCGGCTCTCAAACTGGATTGGAAGAAGCTTCCAAGCATAGTGTTCTTTCATGTACCAAAGAGAACCCAAGTGTCTGAGGCTGCTCGCGGTGTTGCTGGAGAGAACTGGCATCCCCGTGGGCCTGTCGGCTCATTTGCTCTTTCTGACCCTCGAAGGAAAGTCTTCCAAAAAGCCTTTGGGACCCGCTTAGAGAGAACAGCTGCGAAGCTGATGCACAGAACTTTGACAGAGAGACTAGGCCTGGGTCCCAAGCAGCCACCTATCTCTGGAGAGTACGTACCCCACCCAGGGATTCAAGCAGGGAGTTGGCCTTGTACAACTTACGCAGGACACTGGGAGGAGATGGAGGGCCACTCTACCTGCGCTCACACTACGTGGCCCGGAGAAGTTATCACGCAGCAGAATTCAACACCCTCCCACTACACGTGTGTAGCCAAAAGAGGCGCTGGGCAGTGGGTGTTCTCAGCCCAAGAGCAGTCCTTGTTCTGGGCCGCACCTGCTCTGTGGTTCAAAGGTTCTCTGAGTCTGCTCCTTTGGAGGCATTTCAGAGCTGACGCTATCCCTGGGCTGCCGAAGCAAAGAGGCATAGCGGCCTTTCCCACTGAAGGCATGGGCTTGTTTCCCATTCAGAGAGTGTATGTTGCCCCTCCCAGGCTGGAGGCGCGTTAGGTGACACCATTTGCGCCGTGCCCCTGGAAAATGCAAGTGGCTGTACCCGATTTGGGCTGCCTGGTGAAACAACTTGCAGTCACCAGCACCCTGAGAACCTTTCCTGAAGTCTGAGTCCTAGCTAGGTAAACTCGGCCTTCGGAGGCGAGAGGGGAGCAAACATGTTCAACTTGTGGGGAAAGTCTTTGACCAATGACCAGTATGCTTGTGCTTGGGCGAGGCTTAGGCAGGAGCTTTCCAACACAGGGTTTTGACCTTACCATAAGCCGTCCCTTTGGGCTGAAGCAGGCGGCGGGTCTGTGTGTATCACAGTCTGGGAAGGAGGGCCTCAGGTGAGTCTGCCAACTGACTGCCCTCCATCATAGCCAGCTGAGAAAATATGGCAAGGCTGATGGAACCCACTTACAGCGAAATGTTTCTCTTCAGAAGAGGAGATTTTGCTACCAAACGTCAGCAGCTCCTCAGAGTGCTGTTCTGGTGTAGACTAGGGAAAGCTCCCACGGTCCGAAGATTAGGAACGGCTCTTTTCCAGTGGCTTCATCCGAGAGAGAGCCAGAAGGGCTGATCTCAACAAATAGGGCTGCACACCGTGAGTGCTTCGGGCAGGGCAGTCCTGAGCCAGTGTGCCACCTAAGGAATGAAAGCAAAGTTTCCTAGCCGCAGGAAAGCAGACCGAGGCCTGCTGTTTTCTCTAGGCGATTGACGTGAGCTTGAGGGTGAGGCCTGTACTACATTGTGGAAAAGCTCGGGGTCACGGCTGTCTTCCTCCCTCTCTCGGGCCCATACCCTGGGCTCAGCCATGGGGGAATGCTGAGTGGGAGAGACTGCCTCTCTGCCGGACTCAGAAGGCTTCCTCCCTTTAGGGCAAGTCCGTTTGTGTCTTACTTCGTGGAGGAGGAATGAGGGCGCCCAGAGATATTCTGACATGAAATGCCTAACGACAGAGGATCTGGAGGAGCTGGTTTGTCAGTGGAAGGAGCCAAAAAGCCTGCATTCCTAAGGCCTCTCTGAGAACTGCCAGACACTCTGCCGTCATAGGCCTAAGAACTGGAAATTGTGACGGCAAGGCACCACTTGGAATCCTAGGAGGCAGTGGAAGTGCGGCTCTCAAACTGGATTGGAAGAAGCTTCCAAGCATAGTGTTCTTTCATGTACCAAAGAGAACCCAAGTGTCTGAGGCTGCTCGCGGTGTTGCTGGAGAGAACTGGCATCCCCGTGGGCCTGTCGGCTCATTTGCTCTTTCTGACCCTCGAAGGAAAGTCTTCCAAAAAGCCTTTGGGACCCGCTTAGAGAGAACAGCTGCGAAGCTGATGCACAGAACTTTGACAGAGAGACTAGGCCTGGGTCCCAAGCAGCCACCTATCTCTGGAGAGTACGTACCCCACCCAGGGATTCAAGCAGGGAGTTGGCCTTGTACAACTTACGCAGGACACTGGGAGGAGATGGAGGGCCACTCTACCTGCGCTCACACTACGTGGCCCGGAGAAGTTATCACGCAGCAGAATTCAACACCCTCCCACTACACGTGTGTAGCCAAAAGAGGCGCTGGGCAGTGGGTGTTCTCAGCCCAAGAGCAGTCCTTGTTCTGGGCCGCACCTGCTCTGTGGTTCAAAGGTTCTCTGAGTCTGCTCCTTTGGAGGCATTTCAGAGCTGACGCTATCCCTGGGCTGCCGAAGCAAAGAGGCATAGCGGCCTTTCCCACTGAAGGCATGGGCTTGTTTCCCATTCAGAGAGTGTATGTTGCCCCTCCCAGGCTGGAGGCGCGTTAGGTGACACCATTTGCGCCGTGCCCCTGGAAAATGCAAGTGGCTGTACCCGATTTGGGCTGCCTGGTGAAACAACTTGCAGTCACCAGCACCCTGAGAACCTTTCCTGAAGTCTGAGTCCTAGCTAGGTAAACTCGGCCTTCGGAGGCGAGAGGGGAGCAAACATGTTCAACTTGTGGGGAAAGTCTTTGACCAATGACCAGTATGCTTGTGCTTGGGCGAGGCTTAGGCAGGAGCTTTCCAACACAGGGTTTTGACCTTACCATAAGCCGTCCCTTTGGGCTGAAGCAGGCGGCGGGTCTGTGTGTATCACAGTCTGGGAAGGAGGGCCTCAGGTGAGTCTGCCAACTGACTGCCCTCCATCATAGCCAGCTGAGAAAATATGGCAAGGCTGATGGAACCCACTTACAGCGAAATGTTTCTCTTCAGAAGAGGAGATTTTGCTACCAAACGTCAGCAGCTCCTCAGAGTGCTGTTCTGGTGTAGACTAGGGAAAGCTCCCACGGTCCGAAGATTAGGAACGGCTCTTTTCCAGTGGCTTCATCCGAGAGAGAGCCAGAAGGGCTGATCTCAACAAATAGGGCTGCACACCGTGAGTGCTTCGGGCAGGGCAGTCCTGAGCCAGTGTGCCACCTAAGGAATGAAAGCAAAGTTTCCTAGCCGCAGGAAAGCAGACCGAGGCCTGCTGTTTTCTCTAGGCGATTGACGTGAGCTTGAGGGTGAGGCCTGTACTACATTGTGGAAAAGCTCGGGGTCACGGCTGTCTTCCTCCCTCTCTCGGGCCCATACCCTGGGCTCAGCCATGGGGGAATGCTGAGTGGGAGAGACTGCCTCTCTGCCGGACTCAGAAGGCTTCCTCCCTTTAGGGCAAGTCCGTTTGTGTCTTACTTCGTGGAGGAGGAATGAGGGCGCCCAGAGATATTCTGACATGAAATGCCTAACGACAGAGGATCTGGAGGAGCTGGTTTGTCAGTGGAAGGAGCCAAAAAGCCTGCATTCCTAAGGCCTCTCTGAGAACTGCCAGACACTCTGCCGTCATAGGCCTAAGAACTGGAAATTGTGACGGCAAGGCACCACTTGGAATCCTAGGAGGCAGTGGAAGTGCGGCTCTCAAACTGGATTGGAAGAAGCTTCCAAGCATAGTGTTCTTTCATGTACCAAAGAGAACCCAAGTGTCTGAGGCTGCTCGCGGTGTTGCTGGAGAGAACTGGCATCCCCGTGGGCCTGTCGGCTCATTTGCTCTTTCTGACCCTCGAAGGAAAGTCTTCCAAAAAGCCTTTGGGACCCGCTTAGAGAGAACAGCTGCGAAGCTGATGCACAGAACTTTGACAGAGAGACTAGCCCTGGGTCCCAAGCAGCCACCTATCTCTGGAGAGTACGTACCCCACCCAGGGATTCAAGCAGGGAGTTGGCCTTGTACAACTTACGCAGGACACTGGGAGGAGATGGAGGGCCACTCTACCTGCGCTCACACTACGTGGCCCGGAGAAGTTATCACGCAGCAGAATTCAACACCCTCCCACTACACGTGTGTAGCCAAAAGAGGCGCTGGGCAGTGGGTGTTCTCAGCCCAAGAGCAGTCCTTGTTCTGGGCCGCACCTGCTCTGTGGTTCAAAGGTTCTCTGAGTCTGCTCCTTTGGAGGCATTTCAGAGCTGACGCTATCCCTGGGCTGCCGAAGCAAAGAGGCATAGCGGCCTTTCCCACTGAAGGCATGGGCTTGTTTCCCATTCAGAGAGTGTATGTTGCCCCTCCCAGGCTGGAGGCGCGTTAGGTGACACCATTTGCGCCGTGCCCCTGGAAAATGCAAGTGGCTGTACCCGATTTGGGCTGCCTGGTGAAACAACTTGCAGTCACCAGCACCCTGAGAACCTTTCCTGAAGTCTGAGTCCTAGCTAGGTAAACTCGGCCTTCGGAGGCGAGAGGGGAGCAAACATGTTCAACTTGTGGGGAAAGTCTTTGACCAATGACCAGTATGCTTGTGCTTGGGCGAGGCTTAGGCAGGAGCTTTCCAACACAGGGTTTTGACCTTACCATAAGCCGTCCCTTTGGGCTGAAGCAGGCGGCGGGTCTGTGTGTATCACAGTCTGGGAAGGAGGGCCTCAGGTGAGTCTGCCAACTGACTGCCCTCCATCATAGCCAGCTGAGAAAATATGGCAAGGCTGATGGAACCCACTTACAGCGAAATGTTTCTCTTCAGAAGAGGAGATTTTGCTACCAAACGTCAGCAGCTCCTCAGAGTGCTGTTCTGGTGTAGACTAGGGAAAGCTCCCACGGTCCGAAGATTAGGAACGGCTCTTTTCCAGTGGCTTCATCCGAGAGAGAGCCAGAAGGGCTGATCTCAACAAATAGGGCTGCACACCGTGAGTGCTTCGGGCAGGGCAGTCCTGAGCCAGTGTGCCACCTAAGGAATGAAAGCAAAGTTTCCTAGCCGCAGGAAAGCAGACCGAGGCCTGCTGTTTTCTCTAGGCGATTGACGTGAGCTTGAGGGTGAGGCCTGTACTACATTGTGGAAAAGCTCGGGGTCACGGCTGTCTTCCTCCCTCTCTCGGGCCCATACCCTGGGCTCAGCCATGGGGGAATGCTGAGTGGGAGAGACTGCCTCTCTGCCGGACTCAGAAGGCTTCCTCCCTTTAGGGCAAGTCCGTTTGTGTCTTACTTCGTGGAGGAGGAATGAGGGCGCCCAGAGATATTCTGACATGAAATGCCTAACGACAGAGGATCTGGAGGAGCTGGTTTGTCAGTGGAAGGAGCCAAAAAGCCTGCATTCCTAAGGCCTCTCTGAGAACTGCCAGACACTCTGCCGTCATAGGCCTAAGAACTGGAAATTGTGACGGCAAGGCACCACTTGGAATCCTAGGAGGCAGTGGAAGTGCGGCTCTCAAACTGGATTGGAAGAAGCTTCCAAGCATAGTGTTCTTTCATGTACCAAAGAGAACCCAAGTGTCTGAGGCTGCTCGCGGTGTTGCTGGAGAGAACTGGCATCCCCGTGGGCCTGTCGGCTCATTTGCTCTTTCTGACCCTCGAAGGAAAGTCTTCCAAAAAGCCTTTGGGACCCGCTTAGAGAGAACAGCTGCGAAGCTGATGCACAGAACTTTGACAGAGAGACTAGCCCTGGGTCCCAAGCAGCCACCTATCTCTGGAGAGTACGTACCCCACCCAGGGATTCAAGCAGGGAGTTGGCCTTGTACAACTTACGCAGGACACTGGGAGGAGATGGAGGGCCACTCTACCTGCGCTCACACTACGTGGCCCGGAGAAGTTATCACGCAGCAGAATTCAACACCCTCCCACTACACGTGTGTAGCCAAAAGAGGCGCTGGGCAGTGGGTGTTCTCAGCCCAAGAGCAGTCCTTGTTCTGGGCCGCACCTGCTCTGTGGTTCAAAGGTTCTCTGAGTCTGCTCCTTTGGAGGCATTTCAGAGCTGACGCTATCCCTGGGCTGCCGAAGCAAAGAGGCATAGCGGCCTTTCCCACTGAAGGCATGGGCTTGTTTCCCATTCAGAGAGTGTATGTTGCCCCTCCCAGGCTGGAGGCGCGTTAGGTGACACCATTTGCGCCGTGCCCCTGGAAAATGCAAGTGGCTGTACCCGATTTGGGCTGCCTGGTGAAACAACTTGCAGTCACCAGCACCCTGAGAACCTTTCCTGAAGTCTGAGTCCTAGCTAGGTAAACTCGGCCTTCGGAGGCGAGAGGGGAGCAAACATGTTCAACTTGTGGGGAAAGTCTTTGACCAATGACCAGTATGCTTGTGCTTGGGCGAGGCTTAGGCAGGAGCTTTCCAACACAGGGTTTTGACCTTACCATAAGCCGTCCCTTTGGGCTGAAGCAGGCGGCGGGTCTGTGTGTATCACAGTCTGGGAAGGAGGGCCTCAGGTGAGTCTGCCAACTGACTGCCCTCCATCATAGCCAGCTGAGAAAATATGGCAAGGCTGATGGAACCCACTTACAGCGAAATGTTTCTCTTCAGAAGAGGAGATTTTGCTACCAAACGTCAGCAGCTCCTCAGAGTGCTGTTCTGGTGTAGACTAGGGAAAGCTCCCACGGTCCGAAGATTAGGAACGGCTCTTTTCCAGTGGCTTCATCCGAGAGAGAGCCAGAAGGGCTGATCTCAACAAATAGGGCTGCACACCGTGAGTGCTTCGGGCAGGGCAGTCCTGAGCCAGTGTGCCACCTAAGGAATGAAAGCAAAGTTTCCTAGCCGCAGGAAAGCAGACCGAGGCCTGCTGTTTTCTCTAGGCGATTGACGTGAGCTTGAGGGTGAGGCCTGTACTACATTGTGGAAAAGCTCGGGGTCACGGCTGTCTTCCTCCCTCTCTCGGGCCCATACCCTGGGCTCAGCCATGGGGGAATGCTGAGTGGGAGAGACTGCCTCTCTGCCGGACTCAGAAGGCTTCCTCCCTTTAGGGCAAGTCCGTTTGTGTCTTACTTCGTGGAGGAGGAATGAGGGCGCCCAGAGATATTCTGACATGAAATGCCTAACGACAGAGGATCTGGAGGAGCTGGTTTGTCAGTGGAAGGAGCCAAAAAGCCTGCATTCCTAAGGCCTCTCTGAGAACTGCCAGACACTCTGCCGTCATAGGCCTAAGAACTGGAAATTGTGACGGCAAGGCACCACTTGGAATCCTAGGAGGCAGTGGAAGTGCGGCTCTCAAACTGGATTGGAAGAAGCTTCCAAGCATAGTGTTCTTTCATGTACCAAAGAGAACCCAAGTGTCTGAGGCTGCTCGCGGTGTTGCTGGAGAGAACTGGCATCCCCGTGGGCCTGTCGGCTCATTTGCTCTTTCTGACCCTCGAAGGAAAGTCTTCCAAAAAGCCTTTGGGACCCGCTTAGAGAGAACAGCTGCGAAGCTGATGCACAGAACTTTGACAGAGAGACTAGGCCTGGGTCCCAAGCAGCCACCTATCTCTGGAGAGTACGTACCCCACCCAGGGATTCAAGCAGGGAGTTGGCCTTGTACAACTTACGCAGGACACTGGGAGGAGATGGAGGGCCACTCTACCTGCGCTCACACTACGTGGCCCGGAGAAGTTATCACGCAGCAGAATTCAACACCCTCCCACTACACGTGTGTAGCCAAAAGAGGCGCTGGGCAGTGGGTGTTCTCAGCCCAAGAGCAGTCCTTGTTCTGGGCCGCACCTGCTCTGTGGTTCAAAGGTTCTCTGAGTCTGCTCCTTTGGAGGCATTTCAGAGCTGACGCTATCCCTGGGCTGCCGAAGCAAAGAGGCATAGCGGCCTTTCCCACTGAAGGCATGGGCTTGTTTCCCATTCAGAGAGTGTATGTTGCCCCTCCCAGGCTGGAGGCGCGTTAGGTGACACCATTTGCGCCGTGCCCCTGGAAAATGCAAGTGGCTGTACCCGATTTGGGCTGCCTGGTGAAACAACTTGCAGTCACCAGCACCCTGAGAACCTTTCCTGAAGTCTGAGTCCTAGCTAGGTAAACTCGGCCTTCGGAGGCGAGAGGGGAGCAAACATGTTCAACTTGTGGGGAAAGTCTTTGACCAATGACCAGTATGCTTGTGCTTGGGCGAGGCTTAGGCAGGAGCTTTCCAACACAGGGTTTTGACCTTACCATAAGCCGTCCCTTTGGGCTGAAGCAGGCGGCGGGTCTGTGTGTATCACAGTCTGGGAAGGAGGGCCTCAGGTGAGTCTGCCAACTGACTGCCCTCCATCATAGCCAGCTGAGAAAATATGGCAAGGCTGATGGAACCCACTTTCAGCGCAATGTTTCTCTTCCGAAGAGGAGATTTTGCTACCAAACGTCAGCAGCTCCTCAGAGTGCTGTTCTGGTGTAGACTAGGGAAAGCTCCCACGGTCCGAAGATTAGGAACGGCTCTTTTCCAGTGGCTTCATCCGAGAGAGAGCCAGAAGGGCTGATCTCAACAAATAGGGCTGCACACCGTGAGTGCTTCGGGCAGGGCAGTCCTGAGCCAGTGTGCCACCTAAGGAATGAAAGCAAAGTTTCCTAGCCGCAGGAAAGCAGACCGAGGCCTGCTGTTTTCTCTAGGCGATTGACGTGAGCTTGAGGGTGAGGCCTGTACTACATTGTGGAAAAGCTCGGCGTCACGGCTGTCTTCCTCCCTCTCTCGGGCCCATACCCTGGGCTCAGCCATGGGGGAATGCTGAGTGGGAGAGACTGCCTCTCTGCCGGACTCAGAAGGCTTCCTCCCTTTAGGGCAAGTCCGTTTGTGTCTTACTTCGTGGAGGAGGAATGAGGGCGCCCAGAGATATTCTGACATGAAATGCCTAACGACAGAGGATCTGGAGGAGCTGGTTTGTCAGTGGAAGGAGCCAAAAAGCCTGCATTCCTAAGGCCTCTCTGAGAACTGCCAGACACTCTGCCGTCATAGGCCTAAGAACTGGAAATTGTGACGGCAAGGCACCACTTGGAATCCTAGGAGGCAGTGGAAGTGCGGCTCTCAAACTGGATTGGAAGAAGCTTCCAAGCATAGTGTTCTTTCATGTACCAAAGAGAACCCAAGTGTCTGAGGCTGCTCGCGGTGTTGCTGGAGAGAACTGGCATCCCCGTGGGCCTGTCGGCTCATTTGCTCTTTCTGACCCTCGAAGGAAAGTCTTCCAAAAAGCCTTTGGGACCCGCTTAGAGAGAACAGCTGCGAAGCTGATGCACAGAACTTTGACAGAGAGACTAGGCCTGGGTCCCAAGCAGCCACCTATCTCTGGAGAGTACGTACCCCACCCAGGGATTCAAGCAGGGAGTTGGCCTTGTACAACTTACGCAGGACACTGGGAGGAGATGGAGGGCCACTCTACCTGCGCTCACACTACGTGGCCCGGAGAAGTTATCACGCAGCAGAATTCAACACCCTCCCACTACACGTGTGTAGCCAAAAGAGGCGCTGGGCAGTGGGTGTTCTCAGCCCAAGAGCAGTCCTTGTTCTGGGCCGCACCTGCTCTGTGGTTCAAAGGTTCTCTGAGTCTGCTCCTTTGGAGGCATTTCAGAGCTGACGCTATCCCTGGGCTGCCGAAGCAAAGAGGCATAGCGGCCTTTCCCACTGAAGGCATGGGCTTGTTTCCCATTCAGAGAGTGTATGTTGCCCCTCCCAGGCTGGAGGCGCGTTAGGTGACACCATTTGCGCCGTGCCCCTGGAAAATGCAAGTGGCTGTACCCGATTTGGGCTGCCTGGTGAAACAACTTGCAGTCACCAGCACCCTGAGAACCTTTCCTGAAGTCTGAGTCCTAGCTAGGTAAACTCGGCCTTCGGAGGCGAGAGGGGAGCAAACATGTTCAACTTGTGGGGAAAGTCTTTGACCAATGACCAGTATGCTTGTGCTTGGGCGAGGCTTAGGCAGGAGCTTTCCAACACAGGGTTTTGACCTTACCATAAGCCGTCCCTTTGGGCTGAAGCAGGCGGCGGGTCTGTGTGTATCACAGTCTGGGAAGGAGGGCCTCAGGTGAGTCTGCCAACTGACTGCCCTCCATCATAGCCAGCTGAGAAAATATGGCAAGGCTGATGGAACCCACTTTCAGCGCAATGTTTCTCTTCCGAAGAGGAGATTTTGCTACCAAACGTCAGCAGCTCCTCAGAGTGCTGTTCTGGTGTAGACTAGGGAAAGCTCCCACGGTCCGAAGATTAGGAACGGCTCTTTTCCAGTGGCTTCATCCGAGAGAGAGCCAGAAGGGCTGATCTCAACAAATAGGGCTGCACACCGTGAGTGCTTCGGGCAGGGCAGTCCTGAGCCAGTGTGCCACCTAAGGAATGAAAGCAAAGTTTCCTAGCCGCAGGAAAGCAGACCGAGGCCTGCTGTTTTCTCTAGGCGATTGACGTGAGCTTGAGGGTGAGGCCTGTACTACATTGTGGAAAAGCTCGGGGTCACGGCTGTCTTCCTCCCTCTCTCGGGCCCATACCCTGGGCTCAGCCATGGGGGAATGCTGAGTGGGAGAGACTGCCTCTCTGCCGGACTCAGAAGGCTTCCTCCCTTTAGGGCAAGTCCGTTTGTGTCTTACTTCGTGGAGGAGGAATGAGGGCGCCCAGAGATATTCTGACATGAAATGCCTAACGACAGAGGATCTGGAGGAGCTGGTTTGTCAGTGGAAGGAGCCAAAAAGCCTGCATTCCTAAGGCCTCTCTGAGAACTGCCAGACACTCTGCCGTCATAGGCCTAAGAACTGGAAATTGTGACGGCAAGGCACCACTTGGAATCCTAGGAGGCAGTGGAAGTGCGGCTCTCAAACTGGATTGGAAGAAGCTTCCAAGCATAGTGTTCTTTCATGTACCAAAGAGAACCCAAGTGTCTGAGGCTGCTCGCGGTGTTGCTGGAGAGAACTGGCATCCCCGTGGGCCTGTCGGCTCATTTGCTCTTTCTGACCCTCGAAGGAAAGTCTTCCAAAAAGCCTTTGGGACCCGCTTAGAGAGAACAGCTGCGAAGCTGATGCACAGAACTTTGACAGAGAGACTAGCCCTGGGTCCCAAGCAGCCACCTATCTCTGGAGAGTACGTACCCCACCCAGGGATTCAAGCAGGGAGTTGGCCTTGTACAACTTACGCAGGACACTGGGAGGAGATGGAGGGCCACTCTACCTGCGCTCACACTACGTGGCCCGGAGAAGTTATCACGCAGCAGAATTCAACACCCTCCCACTACACGTGTGTAGCCAAAAGAGGCGCTGGGCAGTGGGTGTTCTCAGCCCAAGAGCAGTCCTTGTTCTGGGCCGCACCTGCTCTGTGGTTCAAAGGTTCTCTGAGTCTGCTCCTTTGGAGGCATTTCAGAGCTGACGCTATCCCTGGGCTGCCGAAGCAAAGAGGCATAGCGGCCTTTCCCACTGAAGGCATGGGCTTGTTTCCCATTCAGAGAGTGTATGTTGCCCCTCCCAGGCTGGAGGCGCGTTAGGTGACACCATTTGCGCCGTGCCCCTGGAAAATGCAAGTGGCTGTACCCGATTTGGGCTGCCTGGTGAAACAACTTGCAGTCACCAGCACCCTGAGAACCTTTCCTGAAGTCTGAGTCCTAGCTAGGTAAACTCGGCCTTCGGAGGCGAGAGGGGAGCAAACATGTTCAACTTGTGGGGAAAGTCTTTGACCAATGACCAGTATGCTTGTGCTTGGGCGAGGCTTAGGCAGGAGCTTTCCAACACAGGGTTTTGACCTTACCATAAGCCGTCCCTTTGGGCTGAAGCAGGCGGCGGGTCTGTGTGTATCACAGTCTGGGAAGGAGGGCCTCAGGTGAGTCTGCCAACTGACTGCCCTCCATCATAGCCAGCTGAGAAAATATGGCAAGGCTGATGGAACCCACTTACAGCGAAATGTTTCTCTTCAGAAGAGGAGATTTTGCTACCAAACGTCAGCAGCTCCTCAGAGTGCTGTTCTGGTGTAGACTAGGGAAAGCTCCCACGGTCCGAAGATTAGGAACGGCTCTTTTCCAGTGGCTTCATCCGAGAGAGAGCCAGAAGGGCTGATCTCAACAAATAGGGCTGCACACCGTGAGTGCTTCGGGCAGGGCAGTCCTGAGCCAGTGTGCCACCTAAGGAATGAAAGCAAAGTTTCCTAGCCGCAGGAAAGCAGACCGAGGCCTGCTGTTTTCTCTAGGCGATTGACGTGAGCTTGAGGGTGAGGCCTGTACTACATTGTGGAAAAGCTCGGGGTCACGGCTGTCTTCCTCCCTCTCTCGGGCCCATACCCTGGGCTCAGCCATGGGGGAATGCTGAGTGGGAGAGACTGCCTCTCTGCCGGACTCAGAAGGCTTCCTCCCTTTAGGGCAAGTCCGTTTGTGTCTTACTTCGTGGAGGAGGAATGAGGGCGCCCAGAGATATTCTGACATGAAATGCCTAACGACAGAGGATCTGGAGGAGCTGGTTTGTCAGTGGAAGGAGCCAAAAAGCCTGCATTCCTAAGGCCTCTCTGAGAACTGCCAGACACTCTGCCGTCATAGGCCTAAGAACTGGAAATTGTGACGGCAAGGCACCACTTGGAATCCTAGGAGGCAGTGGAAGTGCGGCTCTCAAACTGGATTGGAAGAAGCTTCCAAGCATAGTGTTCTTTCATGTACCAAAGAGAACCCAAGTGTCTGAGGCTGCTCGCGGTGTTGCTGGAGAGAACTGGCATCCCCGTGGGCCTGTCGGCTCATTTGCTCTTTCTGACCCTCGAAGGAAAGTCTTCCAAAAAGCCTTTGGGACCCGCTTAGAGAGAACAGCTGCGAAGCTGATGCACAGAACTTTGACAGAGAGACTAGCCCTGGGTCCCAAGCAGCCACCTATCTCTGGAGAGTACGTACCCCACCCAGGGATTCAAGCAGGGAGTTGGCCTTGTACAACTTACGCAGGACACTGGGAGGAGATGGAGGGCCACTCTACCTGCGCTCACACTACGTGGCCCGGAGAAGTTATCACGCAGCAGAATTCAACACCCTCCCACTACACGTGTGTAGCCAAAAGAGGCGCTGGGCAGTGGGTGTTCTCAGCCCAAGAGCAGTCCTTGTTCTGGGCCGCACCTGCTCTGTGGTTCAAAGGTTCTCTGAGTCTGCTCCTTTGGAGGCATTTCAGAGCTGACGCTATCCCTGGGCTGCCGAAGCAAAGAGGCATAGCGGCCTTTCCCACTGAAGGCATGGGCTTGTTTCCCATTCAGAGAGTGTATGTTGCCCCTCCCAGGCTGGAGGCGCGTTAGGTGACACCATTTGCGCCGTGCCCCTGGAAAATGCAAGTGGCTGTACCCGATTTGGGCTGCCTGGTGAAACAACTTGCAGTCACCAGCACCCTGAGAACCTTTCCTGAAGTCTGAGTCCTAGCTAGGTAAACTCGGCCTTCGGAGGCGAGAGGGGAGCAAACATGTTCAACTTGTGGGGAAAGTCTTTGACCAATGACCAGTATGCTTGTGCTTGGGCGAGGCTTAGGCAGGAGCTTTCCAACACAGGGTTTTGACCTTACCATAAGCCGTCCCTTTGGGCTGAAGCAGGCGGCGGGTCTGTGTGTATCACAGTCTGGGAAGGAGGGCCTCAGGTGAGTCTGCCAACTGACTGCCCTCCATCATAGCCAGCTGAGAAAATATGGCAAGGCTGATGGAACCCACTTTCAGCGCAATGTTTCTCTTCCGAAGAGGAGATTTTGCTACCAAACGTCAGCAGCTCCTCAGAGTGCTGTTCTGGTGTAGACTAGGGAAAGCTCCCACGGTCCGAAGATTAGGAACGGCTCTTTTCCAGTGGCTTCATCCGAGAGAGAGCCAGAAGGGCTGATCTCAACAAATAGGGCTGCACACCGTGAGTGCTTCGGGCAGGGCAGTCCTGAGCCAGTGTGCCACCTAAGGAATGAAAGCAAAGTTTCCTAGCCGCAGGAAAGCAGACCGAGGCCTGCTGTTTTCTCTAGGCGATTGACGTGAGCTTGAGGGTGAGGCCTGTACTACATTGTGGAAAAGCTCGGGGTCACGGCTGTCTTCCTCCCTCTCTCGGGCCCATACCCTGGGCTCAGCCATGGGGGAATGCTGAGTGGGAGAGACTGCCTCTCTGCCGGACTCAGAAGGCTTCCTCCCTTTAGGGCAAGTCCGTTTGTGTCTTACTTCGTGGAGGAGGAATGAGGGCGCCCAGAGATATTCTGACATGAAATGCCTAACGACAGAGGATCTGGAGGAGCTGGTTTGTCAGTGGAAGGAGCCAAAAAGCCTGCATTCCTAAGGCCTCTCTGAGAACTGCCAGACACTCTGCCGTCATAGGCCTAAGAACTGGAAATTGTGACGGCAAGGCACCACTTGGAATCCTAGGAGGCAGTGGAAGTGCGGCTCTCAAACTGGATTGGAAGAAGCTTCCAAGCATAGTGTTCTTTCATGTACCAAAGAGAACCCAAGTGTCTGAGGCTGCTCGCGGTGTTGCTGGAGAGAACTGGCATCCCCGTGGGCCTGTCGGCTCATTTGCTCTTTCTGACCCTCGAAGGAAAGTCTTCCAAAAAGCCTTTGGGACCCGCTTAGAGAGAACAGCTGCGAAGCTGATGCACAGAACTTTGACAGAGAGACTAGCCCTGGGTCCCAAGCAGCCACCTATCTCTGGAGAGTACGTACCCCACCCAGGGATTCAAGCAGGGAGTTGGCCTTGTACAACTTACGCAGGACACTGGGAGGAGATGGAGGGCCACTCTACCTGCGCTCACACTACGTGGCCCGGAGAAGTTATCACGCAGCAGAATTCAACACCCTCCCACTACACGTGTGTAGCCAAAAGAGGCGCTGGGCAGTGGGTGTTCTCAGCCCAAGAGCAGTCCTTGTTCTGGGCCGCACCTGCTCTGTGGTTCAAAGGTTCTCTGAGTCTGCTCCTTTGGAGGCATTTCAGAGCTGACGCTATCCCTGGGCTGCCGAAGCAAAGAGGCATAGCGGCCTTTCCCACTGAAGGCATGGGCTTGTTTCCCATTCAGAGAGTGTATGTTGCCCCTCCCAGGCTGGAGGCGCGTTAGGTGACACCATTTGCGCCGTGCCCCTGGAAAATGCAAGTGGCTGTACCCGATTTGGGCTGCCTGGTGAAACAACTTGCAGTCACCAGCACCCTGAGAACCTTTCCTGAAGTCTGAGTCCTAGCTAGGTAAACTCGGCCTTCGGAGGCGAGAGGGGAGCAAACATGTTCAACTTGTGGGGAAAGTCTTTGACCAATGACCAGTATGCTTGTGCTTGGGCGAGGCTTAGGCAGGAGCTTTCCAACACAGGGTTTTGACCTTACCATAAGCCGTCCCTTTGGGCTGAAGCAGGCGGCGGGTCTGTGTGTATCACAGTCTGGGAAGGAGGGCCTCAGGTGAGTCTGCCAACTGACTGCCCTCCATCATAGCCAGCTGAGAAAATATGGCAAGGCTGATGGAACCCACTTTCAGCGCAATGTTTCTCTTCCGAAGAGGAGATTTTGCTACCAAACGTCAGCAGCTCCTCAGAGTGCTGTTCTGGTGTAGACTAGGGAAAGCTCCCACGGTCCGAAGATTAGGAACGGCTCTTTTCCAGTGGCTTCATCCGAGAGAGAGCCAGAAGGGCTGATCTCAACAAATAGGGCTGCACACCGTGAGTGCTTCGGGCAGGGCAGTCCTGAGCCAGTGTGCCACCTAAGGAATGAAAGCAAAGTTTCCTAGCCGCAGGAAAGCAGACCGAGGCCTGCTGTTTTCTCTAGGCGATTGACGTGAGCTTGAGGGTGAGGCCTGTACTACATTGTGGAAAAGCTCGGGGTCACGGCTGTCTTCCTCCCTCTCTCGGGCCCATACCCTGGGCTCAGCCATGGGGGAATGCTGAGTGGGAGAGACTGCCTCTCTGCCGGACTCAGAAGGCTTCCTCCCTTTAGGGCAAGTCCGTTTGTGTCTTACTTCGTGGAGGAGGAATGAGGGCGCCCAGAGATATTCTGACATGAAATGCCTAACGACAGAGGATCTGGAGGAGCTGGTTTGTCAGTGGAAGGAGCCAAAAAGCCTGCATTCCTAAGGCCTCTCTGAGAACTGCCAGACACTCTGCCGTCATAGGCCTAAGAACTGGAAATTGTGACGGCAAGGCACCACTTGGAATCCTAGGAGGCAGTGGAAGTGCGGCTCTCAAACTGGATTGGAAGAAGCTTCCAAGCATAGTGTTCTTTCATGTACCAAAGAGAACCCAAGTGTCTGAGGCTGCTCGCGGTGTTGCTGGAGAGAACTGGCATCCCCGTGGGCCTGTCGGCTCATTTGCTCTTTCTGACCCTCGAAGGAAAGTCTTCCAAAAAGCCTTTGGGACCCGCTTAGAGAGAACAGCTGCGAAGCTGATGCACAGAACTTTGACAGAGAGACTAGCCCTGGGTCCCAAGCAGCCACCTATCTCTGGAGAGTACGTACCCCACCCAGGGATTCAAGCAGGGAGTTGGCCTTGTACAACTTACGCAGGACACTGGGAGGAGATGGAGGGCCACTCTACCTGCGCTCACACTACGTGGCCCGGAGAAGTTATCACGCAGCAGAATTCAACACCCTCCCACTACACGTGTGTAGCCAAAAGAGGCGCTGGGCAGTGGGTGTTCTCAGCCCAAGAGCAGTCCTTGTTCTGGGCCGCACCTGCTCTGTGGTTCAAAGGTTCTCTGAGTCTGCTCCTTTGGAGGCATTTCAGAGCTGACGCTATCCCTGGGCTGCCGAAGCAAAGAGGCATAGCGGCCTTTCCCACTGAAGGCATGGGCTTGTTTCCCATTCAGAGAGTGTATGTTGCCCCTCCCAGGCTGGAGGCGCGTTAGGTGACACCATTTGCGCCGTGCCCCTGGAAAATGCAAGTGGCTGTACCCGATTTGGGCTGCCTGGTGAAACAACTTGCAGTCACCAGCACCCTGAGAACCTTTCCTGAAGTCTGAGTCCTAGCTAGGTAAACTCGGCCTTCGGAGGCGAGAGGGGAGCAAACATGTTCAACTTGTGGGGAAAGTCTTTGACCAATGACCAGTATGCTTGTGCTTGGGCGAGGCTTAGGCAGGAGCTTTCCAACACAGGGTTTTGACCTTACCATAAGCCGTCCCTTTGGGCTGAAGCAGGCGGCGGGTCTGTGTGTATCACAGTCTGGGAAGGAGGGCCTCAGGTGAGTCTGCCAACTGACTGCCCTCCATCATAGCCAGCTGAGAAAATATGGCAAGGCTGATGGAACCCACTTTCAGCGCAATGTTTCTCTTCCGAAGAGGAGATTTTGCTACCAAACGTCAGCAGCTCCTCAGAGTGCTGTTCTGGTGTAGACTAGGGAAAGCTCCCACGGTCCGAAGATTAGGAACGGCTCTTTTCCAGTGGCTTCATCCGAGAGAGAGCCAGAAGGGCTGATCTCAACAAATAGGGCTGCACACCGTGAGTGCTTCGGGCAGGGCAGTCCTGAGCCAGTGTGCCACCTAAGGAATGAAAGCAAAGTTTCCTAGCCGCAGGAAAGCAGACCGAGGCCTGCTGTTTTCTCTAGGCGATTGACGTGAGCTTGAGGGTGAGGCCTGTACTACATTGTGGAAAAGCTCGGGGTCACGGCTGTCTTCCTCCCTCTCTCGGGCCCATACCCTGGGCTCAGCCATGGGGGAATGCTGAGTGGGAGAGACTGCCTCTCTGCCGGACTCAGAAGGCTTCCTCCCTTTAGGGCAAGTCCGTTTGTGTCTTACTTCGTGGAGGAGGAATGAGGGCGCCCAGAGATATTCTGACATGAAATGCCTAACGACAGAGGATCTGGAGGAGCTGGTTTGTCAGTGGAAGGAGCCAAAAAGCCTGCATTCCTAAGGCCTCTCTGAGAACTGCCAGACACTCTGCCGTCATAGGCCTAAGAACTGGAAATTGTGACGGCAAGGCACCACTTGGAATCCTAGGAGGCAGTGGAAGTGCGGCTCTCAAACTGGATTGGAAGAAGCTTCCAAGCATAGTGTTCTTTCATGTACCAAAGAGAACCCAAGTGTCTGAGGCTGCTCGCGGTGTTGCTGGAGAGAACTGGCATCCCCGTGGGCCTGTCGGCTCATTTGCTCTTTCTGACCCTCGAAGGAAAGTCTTCCAAAAAGCCTTTGGGACCCGCTTAGAGAGAACAGCTGCGAAGCTGATGCACAGAACTTTGACAGAGAGACTAGCCCTGGGTCCCAAGCAGCCACCTATCTCTGGAGAGTACGTACCCCACCCAGGGATTCAAGCAGGGAGTTGGCCTTGTACAACTTACGCAGGACACTGGGAGGAGATGGAGGGCCACTCTACCTGCGCTCACACTACGTGGCCCGGAGAAGTTATCACGCAGCAGAATTCAACACCCTCCCACTACACGTGTGTAGCCAAAAGAGGCGCTGGGCAGTGGGTGTTCTCAGCCCAAGAGCAGTCCTTGTTCTGGGCCGCACCTGCTCTGTGGTTCAAAGGTTCTCTGAGTCTGCTCCTTTGGAGGCATTTCAGAGCTGACGCTATCCCTGGGCTGCCAAAGCAAAGAGGCATAGCGGCCTTTCCCACTGAAGGCATGGGCTTGTTTCCCATTCAGAGAGTGTATGTTGCCCCTCCCAGGCTGGAGGCGCGTTAGGTGACACCATTTGCGCCGTGCCCCTGGAAAATGCAAGTGGCTGTACCCGATTTGGGCTGCCTGGTGAAACAACTTGCAGTCACCAGCACCCTGAGAACCTTTCCTGAAGTCTGAGTCCTAGCTAGGTAAACTCGGCCTTCGGAGGCGAGAGGGGAGCAAACATGTTCAACTTGTGGGGAAAGTCTTTGACCAATGACCAGTATGCTTGTGCTTGGGCGAGGCTTAGGCAGGAGCTTTCCAACACAGGGTTTTGACCTTACCATAAGCCGTCCCTTTGGGCTGAAGCAGGCGGCGGGTCTGTGTGTATCACAGTCTGGGAAGGAGGGCCTCAGGTGAGTCTGCCAACTGACTGCCCTCCATCATAGCCAGCTGAGAAAATATGGCAAGGCTGATGGAACCCACTTACAGCGAAATGTTTCTCTTCCGAAGAGGAGATTTTGCTACCAAACGTCAGCAGCTCCTCAGAGTGCTGTTCTGGTGTAGACTAGGGAAAGCTCCCACGGTCCGAAGATTAGGAACGGCTCTTTTCCAGTGGCTTCATCCGAGAGAGAGCCAGAAGGGCTGATCTCAACAAATAGGGCTGCACACCGTGAGTGCTTCGGGCAGGGCAGTCCTGAGCCAGTGTGCCACCTAAGGAATGAAAGCAAAGTTTCCTAGCCGCAGGAAAGCAGACCGAGGCCTGCTGTTTTCTCTAGGCGATTGACGTGAGCTTGAGGGTGAGGCCTGTACTACATTGTGGAAAAGCTCGGGGTCACGGCTGTCTTCCTCCCTCTCTCGGGCCCATACCCTGGGCTCAGCCATGGGGGAATGCTGAGTGGGAGAGACTGCCTCTCTGCCGGACTCAGAAGGCTTCCTCCCTTTAGGGCAAGTCCGTTTGTGTCTTACTTCGTGGAGGAGGAATGAGGGCGCCCAGAGATATTCTGACATGAAATGCCTAACGACAGAGGATCTGGAGGAGCTGGTTTGTCAGTGGAAGGAGCCAAAAAGCCTGCATTCCTAAGGCCTCTCTGAGAACTGCCAGACACTCTGCCGTCATAGGCCTAAGAACTGGAAATTGTGACGGCAAGGCACCACTTGGAATCCTAGGAGGCAGTGGAAGTGCGGCTCTCAAACTGGATTGGAAGAAGCTTCCAAGCATAGTGTTCTTTCATGTACCAAAGAGAACCCAAGTGTCTGAGGCTGCTCGCGGTGTTGCTGGAGAGAACTGGCATCCCCGTGGGCCTGTCGGCTCATTTGCTCTTTCTGACCCTCGAAGGAAAGTCTTCCAAAAAGCCTTTGGGACCCGCTTAGAGAGAACAGCTGCGAAGCTGATGCACAGAACTTTGACAGAGAGACTAGCCCTGGGTCCCAAGCAGCCACCTATCTCTGGAGAGTACGTACCCCACCCAGGGATTCAAGCAGGGAGTTGGCCTTGTACAACTTACGCAGGACACTGGGAGGAGATGGAGGGCCACTCTACCTGCGCTCACACTACGTGGCCCGGAGAAGTTATCACGCAGCAGAATTCAACACCCTCCCACTACACGTGTGTAGCCAAAAGAGGCGCTGGGCAGTGGGTGTTCTCAGCCCAAGAGCAGTCCTTGTTCTGGGCCGCACCTGCTCTGTGGTTCAAAGGTTCTCTGAGTCTGCTCCTTTGGAGGCATTTCAGAGCTGACGCTATCCCTGGGCTGCCGAAGCAAAGAGGCATAGCGGCCTTTCCCACTGAAGGCATGGGCTTGTTTCCCATTCAGAGAGTGTATGTTGCCCCTCCCAGGCTGGAGGCGCGTTAGGTGACACCATTTGCGCCGTGCCCCTGGAAAATGCAAGTGGCTGTACCCGATTTGGGCTGCCTGGTGAAACAACTTGCAGTCACCAGCACCCTGAGAACCTTTCCTGAAGTCTGAGTCCTAGCTAGGTAAACTCGGCCTTCGGAGGCGAGAGGGGAGCAAACATGTTCAACTTGTGGGGAAAGTCTTTGACCAATGACCAGTATGCTTGTGCTTGGGCGAGGCTTAGGCAGGAGCTTTCCAACACAGGGTTTTGACCTTACCATAAGCCGTCCCTTTGGGCTGAAGCAGGCGGCGGGTCTGTGTGTATCACAGTCTGGGAAGGAGGGCCTCAGGTGAGTCTGCCAACTGACTGCCCTCCATCATAGCCAGCTGAGAAAATATGGCAAGGCTGATGGAACCCACTTACAGCGAAATGTTTCTCTTCCGAAGAGGAGATTTTGCTACCAAACGTCAGCAGCTCCTCAGAGTGCTGTTCTGGTGTAGACTAGGGAAAGCTCCCACGGTCCGAAGATTAGGAACGGCTCTTTTCCAGTGGCTTCATCCGAGAGAGAGCCAGAAGGGCTGATCTCAACAAATAGGGCTGCACACCGTGAGTGCTTCGGGCAGGGCAGTCCTGAGCCAGTGTGCCACCTAAGGAATGAAAGCAAAGTTTCCTAGCCGCAGGAAAGCAGACCGAGGCCTGCTGTTTTCTCTAGGCGATTGACGTGAGCTTGAGGGTGAGGCCTGTACTACATTGTGGAAAAGCTCGGGGTCACGGCTGTCTTCCTCCCTCTCTCGGGCCCATACCCTGGGCTCAGCCATGGGGGAATGCTGAGTGGGAGAGACTGCCTCTCTGCCGGACTCAGAAGGCTTCCTCCCTTTAGGGCAAGTCCGTTTGTGTCTTACTTCGTGGAGGAGGAATGAGGGCGCCCAGAGATATTCTGACATGAAATGCCTAACGACAGAGGATCTGGAGGAGCTGGTTTGTCAGTGGAAGGAGCCAAAAAGCCTGCATTCCTAAGGCCTCTCTGAGAACTGCCAGACACTCTGCCGTCATAGGCCTAAGAACTGGAAATTGTGACGGCAAGGCACCACTTGGAATCCTAGGAGGCAGTGGAAGTGCGGCTCTCAAACTGGATTGGAAGAAGCTTCCAAGCATAGTGTTCTTTCATGTACCAAAGAGAACCCAAGTGTCTGAGGCTGCTCGCGGTGTTGCTGGAGAGAACTGGCATCCCCGTGGGCCTGTCGGCTCATTTGCTCTTTCTGACCCTCGAAGGAAAGTCTTCCAAAAAGCCTTTGGGACCCGCTTAGAGAGAACAGCTGCGAAGCTGATGCACAGAACTTTGACAGAGAGACTAGCCCTGGGTCCCAAGCAGCCACCTATCTCTGGAGAGTACGTACCCCACCCAGGGATTCAAGCAGGGAGTTGGCCTTGTACAACTTACGCAGGACACTGGGAGGAGATGGAGGGCCACTCTACCTGCGCTCACACTACGTGGCCCGGAGAAGTTATCACGCAGCAGAATTCAACACCCTCCCACTACACGTGTGTAGCCAAAAGAGGCGCTGGGCAGTGGGTGTTCTCAGCCCAAGAGCAGTCCTTGTTCTGGGCCGCACCTGCTCTGTGGTTCAAAGGTTCTCTGAGTCTGCTCCTTTGGAGGCATTTCAGAGCTGACGCTATCCCTGGGCTGCCGAAGCAAAGAGGCATAGCGGCCTTTCCCACTGAAGGCATGGGCTTGTTTCCCATTCAGAGAGTGTATGTTGCCCCTCCCAGGCTGGAGGCGCGTTAGGTGACACCATTTGCGCCGTGCCCCTGGAAAATGCAAGTGGCTGTACCCGATTTGGGCTGCCTGGTGAAACAACTTGCAGTCACCAGCACCCTGAGAACCTTTCCTGAAGTCTGAGTCCTAGCTAGGTAAACTCGGCCTTCGGAGGCGAGAGGGGAGCAAACATGTTCAACTTGTGGGGAAAGTCTTTGACCAATGACCAGTATGCTTGTGCTTGGGCGAGGCTTAGGCAGGAGCTTTCCAACACAGGGTTTTGACCTTACCATAAGCCGTCCCTTTGGGCTGAAGCAGGCGGCGGGTCTGTGTGTATCACAGTCTGGGAAGGAGGGCCTCAGGTGAGTCTGCCAACTGACTGCCCTCCATCATAGCCAGCTGAGAAAATATGGCAAGGCTGATGGAACCCACTTACAGCGAAATGTTTCTCTTCCGAAGAGGAGATTTTGCTACCAAACGTCAGCAGCTCCTCAGAGTGCTGTTCTGGTGTAGACTAGGGAAAGCTCCCACGGTCCGAAGATTAGGAACGGCTCTTTTCCAGTGGCTTCATCCGAGAGAGAGCCAGAAGGGCTGATCTCAACAAATAGGGCTGCACACCGTGAGTGCTTCGGGCAGGGCAGTCCTGAGCCAGTGTGCCACCTAAGGAATGAAAGCAAAGTTTCCTAGCCGCAGGAAAGCAGACCGAGGCCTGCTGTTTTCTCTAGGCGATTGACGTGAGCTTGAGGGTGAGGCCTGTACTACATTGTGGAAAAGCTCGGGGTCACGGCTGTCTTCCTCCCTCTCTCGGGCCCATACCCTGGGCTCAGCCATGGGGGAATGCTGAGTGGGAGAGACTGCCTCTCTGCCGGACTCAGAAGGCTTCCTCCCTTTAGGGCAAGTCCGTTTGTGTCTTACTTCGTGGAGGAGGAATGAGGGCGCCCAGAGATATTCTGACATGAAATGCCTAACGACAGAGGATCTGGAGGAGCTGGTTTGTCAGTGGAAGGAGCCAAAAAGCCTGCATTCCTAAGGCCTCTCTGAGAACTGCCAGACACTCTGCCGTCATAGGCCTAAGAACTGGAAATTGTGACGGCAAGGCACCACTTGGAATCCTAGGAGGCAGTGGAAGTGCGGCTCTCAAACTGGATTGGAAGAAGCTTCCAAGCATAGTGTTCTTTCATGTACCAAAGAGAACCCAAGTGTCTGAGGCTGCTCGCGGTGTTGCTGGAGAGAACTGGCATCCCCGTGGGCCTGTCGGCTCATTTGCTCTTTCTGACCCTCGAAGGAAAGTCTTCCAAAAAGCCTTTGGGACCCGCTTAGAGAGAACAGCTGCGAAGCTGATGCACAGAACTTTGACAGAGAGACTAGCCCTGGGTCCCAAGCAGCCACCTATCTCTGGAGAGTACGTACCCCACCCAGGGATTCAAGCAGGGAGTTGGCCTTGTACAACTTACGCAGGACACTGGGAGGAGATGGAGGGCCACTCTACCTGCGCTCACACTACGTGGCCCGGAGAAGTTATCACGCAGCAGAATTCAACACCCTCCCACTACACGTGTGTAGCCAAAAGAGGCGCTGGGCAGTGGGTGTTCTCAGCCCAAGAGCAGTCCTTGTTCTGGGCCGCACCTGCTCTGTGGTTCAAAGGTTCTCTGAGTCTGCTCCTTTGGAGGCATTTCAGAGCTGACGCTATCCCTGGGCTGCCGAAGCAAAGAGGCATAGCGGCCTTTCCCACTGAAGGCATGGGCTTGTTTCCCATTCAGAGAGTGTATGTTGCCCCTCCCAGGCTGGAGGCGCGTTAGGTGACACCATTTGCGCCGTGCCCCTGGAAAATGCAAGTGGCTGTACCCGATTTGGGCTGCCTGGTGAAACAACTTGCAGTCACCAGCACCCTGAGAACCTTTCCTGAAGTCTGAGTCCTAGCTAGGTAAACTCGGCCTTCGGAGGCGAGAGGGGAGCAAACATGTTCAACTTGTGGGGAAAGTCTTTGACCAATGACCAGTATGCTTGTGCTTGGGCGAGGCTTAGGCAGGAGCTTTCCAACACAGGGTTTTGACCTTACCATAAGCCGTCCCTTTGGGCTGAAGCAGGCGGCGGGTCTGTGTGTATCACAGTCTGGGAAGGAGGGCCTCAGGTGAGTCTGCCAACTGACTGCCCTCCATCATAGCCAGCTGAGAAAATATGGCAAGGCTGATGGAACCCACTTACAGCGAAATGTTTCTCTTCCGAAGAGGAGATTTTGCTACCAAACGTCAGCAGCTCCTCAGAGTGCTGTTCTGGTGTAGACTAGGGAAAGCTCCCACGGTCCGAAGATTAGGAACGGCTCTTTTCCAGTGGCTTCATCCGAGAGAGAGCCAGAAGGGCTGATCTCAACAAATAGGGCTGCACACCGTGAGTGCTTCGGGCAGGGCAGTCCTGAGCCAGTGTGCCACCTAAGGAATGAAAGCAAAGTTTCCTAGCCGCAGGAAAGCAGACCGAGGCCTGCTGTTTTCTCTAGGCGATTGACGTGAGCTTGAGGGTGAGGCCTGTACTACATTGTGGAAAAGCTCGGGGTCACGGCTGTCTTCCTCCCTCTCTCGGGCCCATACCCTGGGCTCAGCCATGGGGGAATGCTGAGTGGGAGAGACTGCCTCTCTGCCGGACTCAGAAGGCTTCCTCCCTTTAGGGCAAGTCCGTTTGTGTCTTACTTCGTGGAGGAGGAATGAGGGCGCCCAGAGATATTCTGACATGAAATGCCTAACGACAGAGGATCTGGAGGAGCTGGTTTGTCAGTGGAAGGAGCCAAAAAGCCTGCATTCCTAAGGCCTCTCTGAGAACTGCCAGACACTCTGCCGTCATAGGCCTAAGAACTGGAAATTGTGACGGCAAGGCACCACTTGGAATCCTAGGAGGCAGTGGAAGTGCGGCTCTCAAACTGGATTGGAAGAAGCTTCCAAGCATAGTGTTCTTTCATGTACCAAAGAGAACCCAAGTGTCTGAGGCTGCTCGCGGTGTTGCTGGAGAGAACTGGCATCCCCGTGGGCCTGTCGGCTCATTTGCTCTTTCTGACCCTCGAAGGAAAGTCTTCCAAAAAGCCTTTGGGACCCGCTTAGAGAGAACAGCTGCAAAGCTGATGCACAGAACTTTGACAGAGAGACTAGCCCTGGGTCCCAAGCAGCCACCTATCTCTGGAGAGTACGTACCCCACCCAGGGATTCAAGCAGGGAGTTGGCCTTGTACAACTTACGCAGGACACTGGGAGGAGATGGAGGGCCACTCTACCTGCGCTCACACTACGTGGCCCGGAGAAGTTATCACGCAGCAGAATTCAACACCCTCCCACTACACGTGTGTAGCCAAAAGAGGCGCTGGGCAGTGGGTGTTCTCAGCCCAAGAGCAGTCCTTGTTCTGGGCCGCACCTGCTCTGTGGTTCAAAGGTTCTCTGAGTCTGCTCCTTTGGAGGCATTTCAGAGCTGACGCTATCCCTGGGCTGCCGAAGCAAAGAGGCATAGCGGCCTTTCCCACTGAAGGCATGGGCTTGTTTCCCATTCAGAGAGTGTATGTTGCCCCTCCCAGGCTGGAGGCGCGTTAGGTGACACCATTTGCGCCGTGCCCCTGGAAAATGCAAGTGGCTGTACCCGATTTGGGCTGCCTGGTGAAACAACTTGCAGTCACCAGCACCCTGAGAACCTTTCCTGAAGTCTGAGTCCTAGCTAGGTAAACTCGGCCTTCGGAGGCGAGAGGGGAGCAAACATGTTCAACTTGTGGGGAAAGTCTTTGACCAATGACCAGTATGCTTGTGCTTGGGCGAGGCTTAGGCAGGAGCTTTCCAACACAGGGTTTTGACCTTACCATAAGCCGTCCCTTTGGGCTGAAGCAGGCGGCGGGTCTGTGTGTATCACAGTCTGGGAAGGAGGGCCTCAGGTGAGTCTGCCAACTGACTGCCCTCCATCATAGCCAGCTGAGAAAATATGGCAAGGCTGATGGAACCCACTTACAGCGAAATGTTTCTCTTCAGAAGAGGAGATTTTGCTACCAAACGTCAGCAGCTCCTCAGAGTGCTGTTCTGGTGTAGACTAGGGAAAGCTCCCACGGTCCGAAGATTAGGAACGGCTCTTTTCCAGTGGCTTCATCCGAGAGAGAGCCAGAAGGGCTGATCTCAACAAATAGGGCTGCACACCGTGAGTGCTTCGGGCAGGGCAGTCCTGAGCCAGTGTGCCACCTAAGGAATGAAAGCAAAGTTTCCTAGCCGCAGGAAAGCAGACCGAGGCCTGCTGTTTTCTCTAGGCGATTGACGTGAGCTTGAGGGTGAGGCCTGTACTACATTGTGGAAAAGCTCGGCGTCACGGCTGTCTTCCTCCCTCTCTCGGGCCCATACCCTGGGCTCAGCCATGGGGGAATGCTGAGTGGGAGAGACTGCCTCTCTGCCGGACTCAGAAGGCTTCCTCCCTTTAGGGCAAGTCCGTTTGTGTCTTACTTCGTGGAGGAGGAATGAGGGCGCCCAGAGATATTCTGACATGAAATGCCTAACGACAGAGGATCTGGAGGAGCTGGTTTGTCAGTGGAAGGAGCCAAAAAGCCTGCATTCCTAAGGCCTCTCTGAGAACTGCCAGACACTCTGCCGTCATAGGCCTAAGAACTGGAAATTGTGACGGCAAGGCACCACTTGGAATCCTAGGAGGCAGTGGAAGTGCGGCTCTCAAACTGGATTGGAAGAAGCTTCCAAGCATAGTGTTCTTTCATGTACCAAAGAGAACCCAAGTGTCTGAGGCTGCTCGCGGTGTTGCTGGAGAGAACTGGCATCCCCGTGGGCCTGTCGGCTCATTTGCTCTTTCTGACCCTCGAAGGAAAGTCTTCCAAAAAGCCTTTGGGACCCGCTTAGAGAGAACAGCTGCGAAGCTGATGCACAGAACTTTGACAGAGAGACTAGCCCTGGGTCCCAAGCAGCCACCTATCTCTGGAGAGTACGTACCCCACCCAGGGATTCAAGCAGGGAGTTGGCCTTGTACAACTTACGCAGGACACTGGGAGGAGATGGAGGGCCACTCTACCTGCGCTCACACTACGTGGCCCGGAGAAGTTATCACGCAGCAGAATTCAACACCCTCCCACTACACGTGTGTAGCCAAAAGAGGCGCTGGGCAGTGGGTGTTCTCAGCCCAAGAGCAGTCCTTGTTCTGGGCCGCACCTGCTCTGTGGTTCAAAGGTTCTCTGAGTCTGCTCCTTTGGAGGCATTTCAGAGCTGACGCTATCCCTGGGCTGCCGAAGCAAAGAGGCATAGCGGCCTTTCCCACTGAAGGCATGGGCTTGTTTCCCATTCAGAGAGTGTATGTTGCCCCTCCCAGGCTGGAGGCGCGTTAGGTGACACCATTTGCGCCGTGCCCCTGGAAAATGCAAGTGGCTGTACCCGATTTGGGCTGCCTGGTGAAACAACTTGCAGTCACCAGCACCCTGAGAACCTTTCCTGAAGTCTGAGTCCTAGCTAGGTAAACTCGGCCTTCGGAGGCGAGAGGGGAGCAAACATGTTCAACTTGTGGGGAAAGTCTTTGACCAATGACCAGTATGCTTGTGCTTGGGCGAGGCTTAGGCAGGAGCTTTCCAACACAGGGTTTTGACCTTACCATAAGCCGTCCCTTTGGGCTGAAGCAGGCGGCGGGTCTGTGTGTATCACAGTCTGGGAAGGAGGGCCTCAGGTGAGTCTGCCAACTGACTGCCCTCCATCATAGCCAGCTGAGAAAATATGGCAAGGCTGATGGAACCCACTTACAGCGAAATGTTTCTCTTCAGAAGAGGAGATTTTGCTACCAAACGTCAGCAGCTCCTCAGAGTGCTGTTCTGGTGTAGACTAGGGAAAGCTCCCACGGTCCGAAGATTAGGAACGGCTCTTTTCCAGTGGCTTCATCCGAGAGAGAGCCAGAAGGGCTGATCTCAACAAATAGGGCTGCACACCGTGAGTGCTTCGGGCAGGGCAGTCCTGAGCCAGTGTGCCACCTAAGGAATGAAAGCAAAGTTTCCTAGCCGCAGGAAAGCAGACCGAGGCCTGCTGTTTTCTCTAGGCGATTGACGTGAGCTTGAGGGTGAGGCCTGTACTACATTGTGGAAAAGCTCGGCGTCACGGCTGTCTTCCTCCCTCTCTCGGGCCCATACCCTGGGCTCAGCCATGGGGGAATGCTGAGTGGGAGAGACTGCCTCTCTGCCGGACTCAGAAGGCTTCCTCCCTTTAGGGCAAGTCCGTTTGTGTCTTACTTCGTGGAGGAGGAATGAGGGCGCCCAGAGATATTCTGACATGAAATGCCTAACGACAGAGGATCTGGAGGAGCTGGTTTGTCAGTGGAAGGAGCCAAAAAGCCTGCATTCCTAAGGCCTCTCTGAGAACTGCCAGACACTCTGCCGTCATAGGCCTAAGAACTGGAAATTGTGACGGCAAGGCACCACTTGGAATCCTAGGAGGCAGTGGAAGTGCGGCTCTCAAACTGGATTGGAAGAAGCTTCCAAGCATAGTGTTCTTTCATGTACCAAAGAGAACCCAAGTGTCTGAGGCTGCTCGCGGTGTTGCTGGAGAGAACTGGCATCCCCGTGGGCCTGTCGGCTCATTTGCTCTTTCTGACCCTCGAAGGAAAGTCTTCCAAAAAGCCTTTGGGACCCGCTTAGAGAGAACAGCTGCGAAGCTGATGCACAGAACTTTGACAGAGAGACTAGCCCTGGGTCCCAAGCAGCCACCTATCTCTGGAGAGTACGTACCCCACCCAGGGATTCAAGCAGGGAGTTGGCCTTGTACAACTTACGCAGGACACTGGGAGGAGATGGAGGGCCACTCTACCTGCGCTCACACTACGTGGCCCGGAGAAGTTATCACGCAGCAGAATTCAACACCCTCCCACTACACGTGTGTAGCCAAAAGAGGCGCTGGGCAGTGGGTGTTCTCAGCCCAAGAGCAGTCCTTGTTCTGGGCCGCACCTGCTCTGTGGTTCAAAGGTTCTCTGAGTCTGCTCCTTTGGAGGCATTTCAGAGCTGACGCTATCCCTGGGCTGCCGAAGCAAAGAGGCATAGCGGCCTTTCCCACTGAAGGCATGGGCTTGTTTCCCATTCAGAGAGTGTATGTTGCCCCTCCCAGGCTGGAGGCGCGTTAGGTGACACCATTTGCGCCGTGCCCCTGGAAAATGCAAGTGGCTGTACCCGATTTGGGCTGCCTGGTGAAACAACTTGCAGTCACCAGCACCCTGAGAACCTTTCCTGAAGTCTGAGTCCTAGCTAGGTAAACTCGGCCTTCGGAGGCGAGAGGGGAGCAAACATGTTCAACTTGTGGGGAAAGTCTTTGACCAATGACCAGTATGCTTGTGCTTGGGCGAGGCTTAGGCAGGAGCTTTCCAACACAGGGTTTTGACCTTACCATAAGCCGTCCCTTTGGGCTGAAGCAGGCGGCGGGTCTGTGTGTATCACAGTCTGGGAAGGAGGGCCTCAGGTGAGTCTGCCAACTGACTGCCCTCCATCATAGCCAGCTGAGAAAATATGGCAAGGCTGATGGAACCCACTTACAGCGAAATGTTTCTCTTCCGAAGAGGAGATTTTGCTACCAAACGTCAGCAGCTCCTCAGAGTGCTGTTCTGGTGTAGACTAGGGAAAGCTCCCACGGTCCGAAGATTAGGAACGGCTCTTTTCCAGTGGCTTCATCCGAGAGAGAGCCAGAAGGGCTGATCTCAACAAATAGGGCTGCACACCGTGAGTGCTTCGGGCAGGGCAGTCCTGAGCCAGTGTGCCACCTAAGGAATGAAAGCAAAGTTTCCTAGCCGCAGGAAAGCAGACCGAGGCCTGCTGTTTTCTCTAGGCGATTGACGTGAGCTTGAGGGTGAGGCCTGTACTACATTGTGGAAAAGCTCGGGGTCACGGCTGTCTTCCTCCCTCTCTCGGGCCCATACCCTGGGCTCAGCCATGGGGGAATGCTGAGTGGGAGAGACTGCCTCTCTGCCGGACTCAGAAGGCTTCCTCCCTTTAGGGCAAGTCCGTTTGTGTCTTACTTCGTGGAGGAGGAATGAGGGCGCCCAGAGATATTCTGACATGAAATGCCTAACGACAGAGGATCTGGAGGAGCTGGTTTGTCAGTGGAAGGAGCCAAAAAGCCTGCATTCCTAAGGCCTCTCTGAGAACTGCCAGACACTCTGCCGTCATAGGCCTAAGAACTGGAAATTGTGACGGCAAGGCACCACTTGGAATCCTAGGAGGCAGTGGAAGTGCGGCTCTCAAACTGGATTGGAAGAAGCTTCCAAGCATAGTGTTCTTTCATGTACCAAAGAGAACCCAAGTGTCTGAGGCTGCTCGCGGTGTTGCTGGAGAGAACTGGCATCCCCGTGGGCCTGTCGGCTCATTTGCTCTTTCTGACCCTCGAAGGAAAGTCTTCCAAAAAGCCTTTGGGACCCGCTTAGAGAGAACAGCTGCGAAGCTGATGCACAGAACTTTGACAGAGAGACTAGCCCTGGGTCCCAAGCAGCCACCTATCTCTGGAGAGTACGTACCCCACCCAGGGATTCAAGCAGGGAGTTGGCCTTGTACAACTTACGCAGGACACTGGGAGGAGATGGAGGGCCACTCTACCTGCGCTCACACTACGTGGCCCGGAGAAGTTATCACGCAGCAGAATTCAACACCCTCCCACTACACGTGTGTAGCCAAAAGAGGCGCTGGGCAGTGGGTGTTCTCAGCCCAAGAGCAGTCCTTGTTCTGGGCCGCACCTGCTCTGTGGTTCAAAGGTTCTCTGAGTCTGCTCCTTTGGAGGCATTTCAGAGCTGACGCTATCCCTGGGCTGCCGAAGCAAAGAGGCATAGCGGCCTTTCCCACTGAAGGCATGGGCTTGTTTCCCATTCAGAGAGTGTATGTTGCCCCTCCCAGGCTGGAGGCGCGTTAGGTGACACCATTTGCGCCGTGCCCCTGGAAAATGCAAGTGGCTGTACCCGATTTGGGCTGCCTGGTGAAACAACTTGCAGTCACCAGCACCCTGAGAACCTTTCCTGAAGTCTGAGTCCTAGCTAGGTAAACTCGGCCTTCGGAGGCGAGAGGGGAGCAAACATGTTCAACTTGTGGGGAAAGTCTTTGACCAATGACCAGTATGCTTGTGCTTGGGCGAGGCTTAGGCAGGAGCTTTCCAACACAGGGTTTTGACCTTACCATAAGCCGTCCCTTTGGGCTGAAGCAGGCGGCGGGTCTGTGTGTATCACAGTCTGGGAAGGAGGGCCTCAGGTGAGTCTGCCAACTGACTGCCCTCCATCATAGCCAGCTGAGAAAATATGGCAAGGCTGATGGAACCCACTTACAGCGAAATGTTTCTCTTCCGAAGAGGAGATTTTGCTACCAAACGTCAGCAGCTCCTCAGAGTGCTGTTCTGGTGTAGACTAGGGAAAGCTCCCACGGTCCGAAGATTAGGAACGGCTCTTTTCCAGTGGCTTCATCCGAGAGAGAGCCAGAAGGGCTGATCTCAACAAATAGGGCTGCACACCGTGAGTGCTTCGGGCAGGGCAGTCCTGAGCCAGTGTGCCACCTAAGGAATGAAAGCAAAGTTTCCTAGCCGCAGGAAAGCAGACCGAGGCCTGCTGTTTTCTCTAGGCGATTGACGTGAGCTTGAGGGTGAGGCCTGTACTACATTGTGGAAAAGCTCGGGGTCACGGCTGTCTTCCTCCCTCTCTCGGGCCCATACCCTGGGCTCAGCCATGGGGGAATGCTGAGTGGGAGAGACTGCCTCTCTGCCGGACTCAGAAGGCTTCCTCCCTTTAGGGCAAGTCCGTTTGTGTCTTACTTCGTGGAGGAGGAATGAGGGCGCCCAGAGATATTCTGACATGAAATGCCTAACGACAGAGGATCTGGAGGAGCTGGTTTGTCAGTGGAAGGAGCCAAAAAGCCTGCATTCCTAAGGCCTCTCTGAGAACTGCCAGACACTCTGCCGTCATAGGCCTAAGAACTGGAAATTGTGACGGCAAGGCACCACTTGGAATCCTAGGAGGCAGTGGAAGTGCGGCTCTCAAACTGGATTGGAAGAAGCTTCCAAGCATAGTGTTCTTTCATGTACCAAAGAGAACCCAAGTGTCTGAGGCTGCTCGCGGTGTTGCTGGAGAGAACTGGCATCCCCGTGGGCCTGTCGGCTCATTTGCTCTTTCTGACCCTCGAAGGAAAGTCTTCCAAAAAGCCTTTGGGACCCGCTTAGAGAGAACAGCTGCGAAGCTGATGCACAGAACTTTGACAGAGAGACTAGCCCTGGGTCCCAAGCAGCCACCTATCTCTGGAGAGTACGTACCCCACCCAGGGATTCAAGCAGGGAGTTGGCCTTGTACAACTTACGCAGGACACTGGGAGGAGATGGAGGGCCACTCTACCTGCGCTCACACTACGTGGCCCGGAGAAGTTATCACGCAGCAGAATTCAACACCCTCCCACTACACGTGTGTAGCCAAAAGAGGCGCTGGGCAGTGGGTGTTCTCAGCCCAAGAGCAGTCCTTGTTCTGGGCCGCACCTGCTCTGTGGTTCAAAGGTTCTCTGAGTCTGCTCCTTTGGAGGCATTTCAGAGCTGACGCTATCCCTGGGCTGCCGAAGCAAAGAGGCATAGCGGCCTTTCCCACTGAAGGCATGGGCTTGTTTCCCATTCAGAGAGTGTATGTTGCCCCTCCCAGGCTGGAGGCGCGTTAGGTGACACCATTTGCGCCGTGCCCCTGGAAAATGCAAGTGGCTGTACCCGATTTGGGCTGCCTGGTGAAACAACTTGCAGTCACCAGCACCCTGAGAACCTTTCCTGAAGTCTGAGTCCTAGCTAGGTAAACTCGGCCTTCGGAGGCGAGAGGGGAGCAAACATGTTCAACTTGTGGGGAAAGTCTTTGACCAATGACCAGTATGCTTGTGCTTGGGCGAGGCTTAGGCAGGAGCTTTCCAACACAGGGTTTTGACCTTACCATAAGCCGTCCCTTTGGGCTGAAGCAGGCGGCGGGTCTGTGTGTATCACAGTCTGGGAAGGAGGGCCTCAGGTGAGTCTGCCAACTGACTGCCCTCCATCATAGCCAGCTGAGAAAATATGGCAAGGCTGATGGAACCCACTTACAGCGAAATGTTTCTCTTCCGAAGAGGAGATTTTGCTACCAAACGTCAGCAGCTCCTCAGAGTGCTGTTCTGGTGTAGACTAGGGAAAGCTCCCACGGTCCGAAGATTAGGAACGGCTCTTTTCCAGTGGCTTCATCCGAGAGAGAGCCAGAAGGGCTGATCTCAACAAATAGGGCTGCACACCGTGAGTGCTTCGGGCAGGGCAGTCCTGAGCCAGTGTGCCACCTAAGGAATGAAAGCAAAGTTTCCTAGCCGCAGGAAAGCAGACCGAGGCCTGCTGTTTTCTCTAGGCGATTGACGTGAGCTTGAGGGTGAGGCCTGTACTACATTGTGGAAAAGCTCGGGGTCACGGCTGTCTTCCTCCCTCTCTCGGGCCCATACCCTGGGCTCAGCCATGGGGGAATGCTGAGTGGGAGAGACTGCCTCTCTGCCGGACTCAGAAGGCTTCCTCCCTTTAGGGCAAGTCCGTTTGTGTCTTACTTCGTGGAGGAGGAATGAGGGCGCCCAGAGATATTCTGACATGAAATGCCTAACGACAGAGGATCTGGAGGAGCTGGTTTGTCAGTGGAAGGAGCCAAAAAGCCTGCATTCCTAAGGCCTCTCTGAGAACTGCCAGACACTCTGCCGTCATAGGCCTAAGAACTGGAAATTGTGACGGCAAGGCACCACTTGGAATCCTAGGAGGCAGTGGAAGTGCGGCTCTCAAACTGGATTGGAAGAAGCTTCCAAGCATAGTGTTCTTTCATGTACCAAAGAGAACCCAAGTGTCTGAGGCTGCTCGCGGTGTTGCTGGAGAGAACTGGCATCCCCGTGGGCCTGTCGGCTCATTTGCTCTTTCTGACCCTCGAAGGAAAGTCTTCCAAAAAGCCTTTGGGACCCGCTTAGAGAGAACAGCTGCGAAGCTGATGCACAGAACTTTGACAGAGAGACTAGCCCTGGGTCCCAAGCAGCCACCTATCTCTGGAGAGTACGTACCCCACCCAGGGATTCAAGCAGGGAGTTGGCCTTGTACAACTTACGCAGGACACTGGGAGGAGATGGAGGGCCACTCTACCTGCGCTCACACTACGTGGCCCGGAGAAGTTATCACGCAGCAGAATTCAACACCCTCCCACTACACGTGTGTAGCCAAAAGAGGCGCTGGGCAGTGGGTGTTCTCAGCCCAAGAGCAGTCCTTGTTCTGGGCCGCACCTGCTCTGTGGTTCAAAGGTTCTCTGAGTCTGCTCCTTTGGAGGCATTTCAGAGCTGACGCTATCCCTGGGCTGCCGAAGCAAAGAGGCATAGCGGCCTTTCCCACTGAAGGCATGGGCTTGTTTCCCATTCAGAGAGTGTATGTTGCCCCTCCCAGGCTGGAGGCGCGTTAGGTGACACCATTTGCGCCGTGCCCCTGGAAAATGCAAGTGGCTGTACCCGATTTGGGCTGCCTGGTGAAACAACTTGCAGTCACCAGCACCCTGAGAACCTTTCCTGAAGTCTGAGTCCTAGCTAGGTAAACTCGGCCTTCGGAGGCGAGAGGGGAGCAAACATGTTCAACTTGTGGGGAAAGTCTTTGACCAATGACCAGTATGCTTGTGCTTGGGCGAGGCTTAGGCAGGAGCTTTCCAACACAGGGTTTTGACCTTACCATAAGCCGTCCCTTTGGGCTGAAGCAGGCGGCGGGTCTGTGTGTATCACAGTCTGGGAAGGAGGGCCTCAGGTGAGTCTGCCAACTGACTGCCCTCCATCATAGCCAGCTGAGAAAATATGGCAAGGCTGATGGAACCCACTTACAGCGAAATGTTTCTCTTCCGAAGAGGAGATTTTGCTACCAAACGTCAGCAGCTCCTCAGAGTGCTGTTCTGGTGTAGACTAGGGAAAGCTCCCACGGTCCGAAGATTAGGAACGGCTCTTTTCCAGTGGCTTCATCCGAGAGAGAGCCAGAAGGGCTGATCTCAACAAATAGGGCTGCACACCGTGAGTGCTTCGGGCAGGGCAGTCCTGAGCCAGTGTGCCACCTAAGGAATGAAAGCAAAGTTTCCTAGCCGCAGGAAAGCAGACCGAGGCCTGCTGTTTTCTCTAGGCGATTGACGTGAGCTTGAGGGTGAGGCCTGTACTACATTGTGGAAAAGCTCGGGGTCACGGCTGTCTTCCTCCCTCTCTCGGGCCCATACCCTGGGCTCAGCCATGGGGGAATGCTGAGTGGGAGAGACTGCCTCTCTGCCGGACTCAGAAGGCTTCCTCCCTTTAGGGCAAGTCCGTTTGTGTCTTACTTCGTGGAGGAGGAATGAGGGCGCCCAGAGATATTCTGACATGAAATGCCTAACGACAGAGGATCTGGAGGAGCTGGTTTGTCAGTGGAAGGAGCCAAAAAGCCTGCATTCCTAAGGCCTCTCTGAGAACTGCCAGACACTCTGCCGTCATAGGCCTAAGAACTGGAAATTGTGACGGCAAGGCACCACTTGGAATCCTAGGAGGCAGTGGAAGTGCGGCTCTCAAACTGGATTGGAAGAAGCTTCCAAGCATAGTGTTCTTTCATGTACCAAAGAGAACCCAAGTGTCTGAGGCTGCTCGCGGTGTTGCTGGAGAGAACTGGCATCCCCGTGGGCCTGTCGGCTCATTTGCTCTTTCTGACCCTCGAAGGAAAGTCTTCCAAAAAGCCTTTGGGACCCGCTTAGAGAGAACAGCTGCGAAGCTGATGCACAGAACTTTGACAGAGAGACTAGCCCTGGGTCCCAAGCAGCCACCTATCTCTGGAGAGTACGTACCCCACCCAGGGATTCAAGCAGGGAGTTGGCCTTGTACAACTTACGCAGGACACTGGGAGGAGATGGAGGGCCACTCTACCTGCGCTCACACTACGTGGCCCGGAGAAGTTATCACGCAGCAGAATTCAACACCCTCCCACTACACGTGTGTAGCCAAAAGAGGCGCTGGGCAGTGGGTGTTCTCAGCCCAAGAGCAGTCCTTGTTCTGGGCCGCACCTGCTCTGTGGTTCAAAGGTTCTCTGAGTCTGCTCCTTTGGAGGCATTTCAGAGCTGACGCTATCCCTGGGCTGCCGAAGCAAAGAGGCATAGCGGCCTTTCCCACTGAAGGCATGGGCTTGTTTCCCATTCAGAGAGTGTATGTTGCCCCTCCCAGGCTGGAGGCGCGTTAGGTGACACCATTTGCGCCGTGCCCCTGGAAAATGCAAGTGGCTGTACCCGATTTGGGCTGCCTGGTGAAACAACTTGCAGTCACCAGCACCCTGAGAACCTTTCCTGAAGTCTGAGTCCTAGCTAGGTAAACTCGGCCTTCGGAGGCGAGAGGGGAGCAAACATGTTCAACTTGTGGGGAAAGTCTTTGACCAATGACCAGTATGCTTGTGCTTGGGCGAGGCTTAGGCAGGAGCTTTCCAACACAGGGTTTTGACCTTACCATAAGCCGTCCCTTTGGGCTGAAGCAGGCGGCGGGTCTGTGTGTATCACAGTCTGGGAAGGAGGGCCTCAGGTGAGTCTGCCAACTGACTGCCCTCCATCATAGCCAGCTGAGAAAATATGGCAAGGCTGATGGAACCCACTTACAGCGAAATGTTTCTCTTCCGAAGAGGAGATTTTGCTACCAAACGTCAGCAGCTCCTCAGAGTGCTGTTCTGGTGTAGACTAGGGAAAGCTCCCACGGTCCGAAGATTAGGAACGGCTCTTTTCCAGTGGCTTCATCCGAGAGAGAGCCAGAAGGGCTGATCTCAACAAATAGGGCTGCACACCGTGAGTGCTTCGGGCAGGGCAGTCCTGAGCCAGTGTGCCACCTAAGGAATGAAAGCAAAGTTTCCTAGCCGCAGGAAAGCAGACCGAGGCCTGCTGTTTTCTCTAGGCGATTGACGTGAGCTTGAGGGTGAGGCCTGTACTACATTGTGGAAAAGCTCGGGGTCACGGCTGTCTTCCTCCCTCTCTCGGGCCCATACCCTGGGCTCAGCCATGGGGGAATGCTGAGTGGGAGAGACTGCCTCTCTGCCGGACTCAGAAGGCTTCCTCCCTTTAGGGCAAGTCCGTTTGTGTCTTACTTCGTGGAGGAGGAATGAGGGCGCCCAGAGATATTCTGACATGAAATGCCTAACGACAGAGGATCTGGAGGAGCTGGTTTGTCAGTGGAAGGAGCCAAAAAGCCTGCATTCCTAAGGCCTCTCTGAGAACTGCCAGACACTCTGCCGTCATAGGCCTAAGAACTGGAAATTGTGACGGCAAGGCACCACTTGGAATCCTAGGAGGCAGTGGAAGTGCGGCTCTCAAACTGGATTGGAAGAAGCTTCCAAGCATAGTGTTCTTTCATGTACCAAAGAGAACCCAAGTGTCTGAGGCTGCTCGCGGTGTTGCTGGAGAGAACTGGCATCCCCGTGGGCCTGTCGGCTCATTTGCTCTTTCTGACCCTCGAAGGAAAGTCTTCCAAAAAGCCTTTGGGACCCGCTTAGAGAGAACAGCTGCGAAGCTGATGCACAGAACTTTGACAGAGAGACTAGCCCTGGGTCCCAAGCAGCCACCTATCTCTGGAGAGTACGTACCCCACCCAGGGATTCAAGCAGGGAGTTGGCCTTGTACAACTTACGCAGGACACTGGGAGGAGATGGAGGGCCACTCTACCTGCGCTCACACTACGTGGCCCGGAGAAGTTATCACGCAGCAGAATTCAACACCCTCCCACTACACGTGTGTAGCCAAAAGAGGCGCTGGGCAGTGGGTGTTCTCAGCCCAAGAGCAGTCCTTGTTCTGGGCCGCACCTGCTCTGTGGTTCAAAGGTTCTCTGAGTCTGCTCCTTTGGAGGCATTTCAGAGCTGACGCTATCCCTGGGCTGCCGAAGCAAAGAGGCATAGCGGCCTTTCCCACTGAAGGCATGGGCTTGTTTCCCATTCAGAGAGTGTATGTTGCCCCTCCCAGGCTGGAGGCGCGTTAGGTGACACCATTTGCGCCGTGCCCCTGGAAAATGCAAGTGGCTGTACCCGATTTGGGCTGCCTGGTGAAACAACTTGCAGTCACCAGCACCCTGAGAACCTTTCCTGAAGTCTGAGTCCTAGCTAGGTAAACTCGGCCTTCGGAGGCGAGAGGGGAGCAAACATGTTCAACTTGTGGGGAAAGTCTTTGACCAATGACCAGTATGCTTGTGCTTGGGCGAGGCTTAGGCAGGAGCTTTCCAACACAGGGTTTTGACCTTACCATAAGCCGTCCCTTTGGGCTGAAGCAGGCGGCGGGTCTGTGTGTATCACAGTCTGGGAAGGAGGGCCTCAGGTGAGTCTGCCAACTGACTGCCCTCCATCATAGCCAGCTGAGAAAATATGGCAAGGCTGATGGAACCCACTTACAGCGAAATGTTTCTCTTCAGAAGAGGAGATTTTGCTACCAAACGTCAGCAGCTCCTCAGAGTGCTGTTCTGGTGTAGACTAGGGAAAGCTCCCACGGTCCGAAGATTAGGAACGGCTCTTTTCCAGTGGCTTCATCCGAGAGAGAGCCAGAAGGGCTGATCTCAACAAATAGGGCTGCACACCGTGAGTGCTTCGGGCAGGGCAGTCCTGAGCCAGTGTGCCACCTAAGGAATGAAAGCAAAGTTTCCTAGCCGCAGGAAAGCAGACCGAGGCCTGCTGTTTTCTCTAGGCGATTGACGTGAGCTTGAGGGTGAGGCCTGTACTACATTGTGGAAAAGCTCGGGGTCACGGCTGTCTTCCTCCCTCTCTCGGGCCCATACCCTGGGCTCAGCCATGGGGGAATGCTGAGTGGGAGAGACTGCCTCTCTGCCGGACTCAGAAGGCTTCCTCCCTTTAGGGCAAGTCCGTTTGTGTCTTACTTCGTGGAGGAGGAATGAGGGCGCCCAGAGATATTCTGACATGAAATGCCTAACGACAGAGGATCTGGAGGAGCTGGTTTGTCAGTGGAAGGAGCCAAAAAGCCTGCATTCCTAAGGCCTCTCTGAGAACTGCCAGACACTCTGCCGTCATAGGCCTAAGAACTGGAAATTGTGACGGCAAGGCACCACTTGGAATCCTAGGAGGCAGTGGAAGTGCGGCTCTCAAACTGGATTGGAAGAAGCTTCCAAGCATAGTGTTCTTTCATGTACCAAAGAGAACCCAAGTGTCTGAGGCTGCTCGCGGTGTTGCTGGAGAGAACTGGCATCCCCGTGGGCCTGTCGGCTCATTTGCTCTTTCTGACCCTCGAAGGAAAGTCTTCCAAAAAGCCTTTGGGACCCGCTTAGAGAGAACAGCTGCGAAGCTGATGCACAGAACTTTGACAGAGAGACTAGCCCTGGGTCCCAAGCAGCCACCTATCTCTGGAGAGTACGTACCCCACCCAGGGATTCAAGCAGGGAGTTGGCCTTGTACAACTTACGCAGGACACTGGGAGGAGATGGAGGGCCACTCTACCTGCGCTCACACTACGTGGCCCGGAGAAGTTATCACGCAGCAGAATTCAACACCCTCCCACTACACGTGTGTAGCCAAAAGAGGCGCTGGGCAGTGGGTGTTCTCAGCCCAAGAGCAGTCCTTGTTCTGGGCCGCACCTGCTCTGTGGTTCAAAGGTTCTCTGAGTCTGCTCCTTTGGAGGCATTTCAGAGCTGACGCTATCCCTGGGCTGCCGAAGCAAAGAGGCATAGCGGCCTTTCCCACTGAAGGCATGGGCTTGTTTCCCATTCAGAGAGTGTATGTTGCCCCTCCCAGGCTGGAGGCGCGTTAGGTGACACCATTTGCGCCGTGCCCCTGGAAAATGCAAGTGGCTGTACCCGATTTGGGCTGCCTGGTGAAACAACTTGCAGTCACCAGCACCCTGAGAACCTTTCCTGAAGTCTGAGTCCTAGCTAGGTAAACTCGGCCTTCGGAGGCGAGAGGGGAGCAAACATGTTCAACTTGTGGGGAAAGTCTTTGACCAATGACCAGTATGCTTGTGCTTGGGCGAGGCTTAGGCAGGAGCTTTCCAACACAGGGTTTTGACCTTACCATAAGCCGTCCCTTTGGGCTGAAGCAGGCGGCGGGTCTGTGTGTATCACAGTCTGGGAAGGAGGGCCTCAGGTGAGTCTGCCAACTGACTGCCCTCCATCATAGCCAGCTGAGAAAATATGGCAAGGCTGATGGAACCCACTTACAGCGAAATGTTTCTCTTCAGAAGAGGAGATTTTGCTACCAAACGTCAGCAGCTCCTCAGAGTGCTGTTCTGGTGTAGACTAGGGAAAGCTCCCACGGTCCGAAGATTAGGAACGGCTCTTTTCCAGTGGCTTCATCCGAGAGAGAGAGCCAGAAGGGCTGATCTCAACAAATAGGGCTGCACACCGTGAGTGCTTCGGGCAGGGCAGTCCTGAGCCAGTGTGCCACCTAAGGAATGAAAGCAAAGTTTCCTAGCCGCAGGAAAGCAGACCGAGGCCTGCTGTTTTCTCTAGGCGATTGACGTGAGCTTGAGGGTGAGGCCTGTACTACATTGTGGAAAAGCTCGGGGTCACGGCTGTCTTCCTCCCTCTCTCGGGCCCATACCCTGGGCTCAGCCATGGGGGAATGCTGAGTGGGAGAGACTGCCTCTCTGCCGGACTCAGAAGGCTTCCTCCCTTTAGGGCAAGTCCGTTTGTGTCTTACTTCGTGGAGGAGGAATGAGGGCGCCCAGAGATATTCTGACATGAAATGCCTAACGACAGAGGATCTGGAGGAGCTGGTTTGTCAGTGGAAGGAGCCAAAAAGCCTGCATTCCTAAGGCCTCTCTGAGAACTGCCAGACACTCTGCCGTCATAGGCCTAAGAACTGGAAATTGTGACGGCAAGGCACCACTTGGAATCCTAGGAGGCAGTGGAAGTGCGGCTCTCAAACTGGATTGGAAGAAGCTTCCAAGCATAGTGTTCTTTCATGTACCAAAGAGAACCCAAGTGTCTGAGGCTGCTCGCGGTGTTGCTGGAGAGAACTGGCATCCCCGTGGGCCTGTCGGCTCATTTGCTCTTTCTGACCCTCGAAGGAAAGTCTTCCAAAAAGCCTTTGGGACCCGCTTAGAGAGAACAGCTGCGAAGCTGATGCACAGAACTTTGACAGAGAGACTAGCCCTGGGTCCCAAGCAGCCACCTATCTCTGGAGAGTACGTACCCCACCCAGGGATTCAAGCAGGGAGTTGGCCTTGTACAACTTACGCAGGACACTGGGAGGAGATGGAGGGCCACTCTACCTGCGCTCACACTACGTGGCCCGGAGAAGTTATCACGCAGCAGAATTCAACACCCTCCCACTACACGTGTGTAGCCAAAAGAGGCGCTGGGCAGTGGGTGTTCTCAGCCCAAGAGCAGTCCTTGTTCTGGGCCGCACCTGCTCTGTGGTTCAAAGGTTCTCTGAGTCTGCTCCTTTGGAGGCATTTCAGAGCTGACGCTATCCCTGGGCTGCCGAAGCAAAGAGGCATAGCGGCCTTTCCCACTGAAGGCATGGGCTTGTTTCCCATTCAGAGAGTGTATGTTGCCCCTCCCAGGCTGGAGGCGCGTTAGGTGACACCATTTGCGCCGTGCCCCTGGAAAATGCAAGTGGCTGTACCCGATTTGGGCTGCCTGGTGAAACAACTTGCAGTCACCAGCACCCTGAGAACCTTTCCTGAAGTCTGAGTCCTAGCTAGGTAAACTCGGCCTTCGGAGGCGAGAGGGGAGCAAACATGTTCAACTTGTGGGGAAAGTCTTTGACCAATGACCAGTATGCTTGTGCTTGGGCGAGGCTTAGGCAGGAGCTTTCCAACACAGGGTTTTGACCTTACCATAAGCCGTCCCTTTGGGCTGAAGCAGGCGGCGGGTCTGTGTGTATCACAGTCTGGGAAGGAGGGCCTCAGGTGAGTCTGCCAACTGACTGCCCTCCATCATAGCCAGCTGAGAAAATATGGCAAGGCTGATGGAACCCACTTACAGCGAAATGTTTCTCTTCAGAAGAGGAGATTTTGCTACCAAACGTCAGCAGCTCCTCAGAGTGCTGTTCTGGTGTAGACTAGGGAAAGCTCCCACGGTCCGAAGATTAGGAACGGCTCTTTTCCAGTGGCTTCATCCGAGAGAGAGCCAGAAGGGCTGATCTCAACAAATAGGGCTGCACACCGTGAGTGCTTCGGGCAGGGCAGTCCTGAGCCAGTGTGCCACCTAAGGAATGAAAGCAAAGTTTCCTAGCCGCAGGAAAGCAGACCGAGGCCTGCTGTTTTCTCTAGGCGATTGACGTGAGCTTGAGGGTGAGGCCTGTACTACATTGTGGAAAAGCTCGGGGTCACGGCTGTCTTCCTCCCTCTCTCGGGCCCATACCCTGGGCTCAGCCATGGGGGAATGCTGAGTGGGAGAGACTGCCTCTCTGCCGGACTCAGAAGGCTTCCTCCCTTTAGGGCAAGTCCGTTTGTGTCTTACTTCGTGGAGGAGGAATGAGGGCGCCCAGAGATATTCTGACATGAAATGCCTAACGACAGAGGATCTGGAGGAGCTGGTTTGTCAGTGGAAGGAGCCAAAAAGCCTGCATTCCTAAGGCCTCTCTGAGAACTGCCAGACACTCTGCCGTCATAGGCCTAAGAACTGGAAATTGTGACGGCAAGGCACCACTTGGAATCCTAGGAGGCAGTGGAAGTGCGGCTCTCAAACTGGATTGGAAGAAGCTTCCAAGCATAGTGTTCTTTCATGTACCAAAGAGAACCCAAGTGTCTGAGGCTGCTCGCGGTGTTGCTGGAGAGAACTGGCATCCCCGTGGGCCTGTCGGCTCATTTGCTCTTTCTGACCCTCGAAGGAAAGTCTTCCAAAAAGCCTTTGGGACCCGCTTAGAGAGAACAGCTGCGAAGCTGATGCACAGAACTTTGACAGAGAGACTAGCCCTGGGTCCCAAGCAGCCACCTATCTCTGGAGAGTACGTACCCCACCCAGGGATTCAAGCAGGGAGTTGGCCTTGTACAACTTACGCAGGACACTGGGAGGAGATGGAGGGCCACTCTACCTGCGCTCACACTACGTGGCCCGGAGAAGTTATCACGCAGCAGAATTCAACACCCTCCCACTACACGTGTGTAGCCAAAAGAGGCGCTGGGCAGTGGGTGTTCTCAGCCCAAGAGCAGTCCTTGTTCTGGGCCGCACCTGCTCTGTGGTTCAAAGGTTCTCTGAGTCTGCTCCTTTGGAGGCATTTCAGAGCTGACGCTATCCCTGGGCTGCCGAAGCAAAGAGGCATAGCGGCCTTTCCCACTGAAGGCATGGGCTTGTTTCCCATTCAGAGAGTGTATGTTGCCCCTCCCAGGCTGGAGGCGCGTTAGGTGACACCATTTGCGCCGTGCCCCTGGAAAATGCAAGTGGCTGTACCCGATTTGGGCTGCCTGGTGAAACAACTTGCAGTCACCAGCACCCTGAGAACCTTTCCTGAAGTCTGAGTCCTAGCTAGGTAAACTCGGCCTTCGGAGGCGAGAGGGGAGCAAACATGTTCAACTTGTGGGGAAAGTCTTTGACCAATGACCAGTATGCTTGTGCTTGGGCGAGGCTTAGGCAGGAGCTTTCCAACACAGGGTTTTGACCTTACCATAAGCCGTCCCTTTGGGCTGAAGCAGGCGGCGGGTCTGTGTGTATCACAGTCTGGGAAGGAGGGCCTCAGGTGAGTCTGCCAACTGACTGCCCTCCATCATAGCCAGCTGAGAAAATATGGCAAGGCTGATGGAACCCACTTACAGCGAAATGTTTCTCTTCAGAAGAGGAGATTTTGCTACCAAACGTCAGCAGCTCCTCAGAGTGCTGTTCTGGTGTAGACTAGGGAAAGCTCCCACGGTCCGAAGATTAGGAACGGCTCTTTTCCAGTGGCTTCATCCGAGAGAGAGAGCCAGAAGGGCTGATCTCAACAAATAGGGCTGCACACCGTGAGTGCTTCGGGCAGGGCAGTCCTGAGCCAGTGTGCCACCTAAGGAATGAAAGCAAAGTTTCCTAGCCGCAGGAAAGCAGACCGAGGCCTGCTGTTTTCTCTAGGCGATTGACGTGAGCTTGAGGGTGAGGCCTGTACTACATTGTGGAAAAGCTCGGGGTCACGGCTGTCTTCCTCCCTCTCTCGGGCCCATACCCTGGGCTCAGCCATGGGGGAATGCTGAGTGGGAGAGACTGCCTCTCTGCCGGACTCAGAAGGCTTCCTCCCTTTAGGGCAAGTCCGTTTGTGTCTTACTTCGTGGAGGAGGAATGAGGGCGCCCAGAGATATTCTGACATGAAATGCCTAACGACAGAGGATCTGGAGGAGCTGGTTTGTCAGTGGAAGGAGCCAAAAAGCCTGCATTCCTAAGGCCTCTCTGAGAACTGCCAGACACTCTGCCGTCATAGGCCTAAGAACTGGAAATTGTGACGGCAAGGCACCACTTGGAATCCTAGGAGGCAGTGGAAGTGCGGCTCTCAAACTGGATTGGAAGAAGCTTCCAAGCATAGTGTTCTTTCATGTACCAAAGAGAACCCAAGTGTCTGAGGCTGCTCGCGGTGTTGCTGGAGAGAACTGGCATCCCCGTGGGCCTGTCGGCTCATTTGCTCTTTCTGACCCTCGAAGGAAAGTCTTCCAAAAAGCCTTTGGGACCCGCTTAGAGAGAACAGCTGCGAAGCTGATGCACAGAACTTTGACAGAGAGACTAGCCCTGGGTCCCAAGCAGCCACCTATCTCTGGAGAGTACGTACCCCACCCAGGGATTCAAGCAGGGAGTTGGCCTTGTACAACTTACGCAGGACACTGGGAGGAGATGGAGGGCCACTCTACCTGCGCTCACACTACGTGGCCCGGAGAAGTTATCACGCAGCAGAATTCAACACCCTCCCACTACACGTGTGTAGCCAAAAGAGGCGCTGGGCAGTGGGTGTTCTCAGCCCAAGAGCAGTCCTTGTTCTGGGCCGCACCTGCTCTGTGGTTCAAAGGTTCTCTGAGTCTGCTCCTTTGGAGGCATTTCAGAGCTGACGCTATCCCTGGGCTGCCGAAGCAAAGAGGCATAGCGGCCTTTCCCACTGAAGGCATGGGCTTGTTTCCCATTCAGAGAGTGTATGTTGCCCCTCCCAGGCTGGAGGCGCGTTAGGTGACACCATTTGCGCCGTGCCCCTGGAAAATGCAAGTGGCTGTACCCGATTTGGGCTGCCTGGTGAAACAACTTGCAGTCACCAGCACCCTGAGAACCTTTCCTGAAGTCTGAGTCCTAGCTAGGTAAACTCGGCCTTCGGAGGCGAGAGGGGAGCAAACATGTTCAACTTGTGGGGAAAGTCTTTGACCAATGACCAGTATGCTTGTGCTTGGGCGAGGCTTAGGCAGGAGCTTTCCAACACAGGGTTTTGACCTTACCATAAGCCGTCCCTTTGGGCTGAAGCAGGCGGCGGGTCTGTGTGTATCACAGTCTGGGAAGGAGGGCCTCAGGTGAGTCTGCCAACTGACTGCCCTCCATCATAGCCAGCTGAGAAAATATGGCAAGGCTGATGGAACCCACTTACAGCGAAATGTTTCTCTTCAGAAGAGGAGATTTTGCTACCAAACGTCAGCAGCTCCTCAGAGTGCTGTTCTGGTGTAGACTAGGGAAAGCTCCCACGGTCCGAAGATTAGGAACGGCTCTTTTCCAGTGGCTTCATCCGAGAGAGAGAGCCAGAAGGGCTGATCTCAACAAATAGGGCTGCACACCGTGAGTGCTTCGGGCAGGGCAGTCCTGAGCCAGTGTGCCACCTAAGGAATGAAAGCAAAGTTTCCTAGCCGCAGGAAAGCAGACCGAGGCCTGCTGTTTTCTCTAGGCGATTGACGTGAGCTTGAGGGTGAGGCCTGTACTACATTGTGGAAAAGCTCGGGGTCACGGCTGTCTTCCTCCCTCTCTCGGGCCCATACCCTGGGCTCAGCCATGGGGGAATGCTGAGTGGGAGAGACTGCCTCTCTGCCGGACTCAGAAGGCTTCCTCCCTTTAGGGCAAGTCCGTTTGTGTCTTACTTCGTGGAGGAGGAATGAGGGCGCCCAGAGATATTCTGACATGAAATGCCTAACGACAGAGGATCTGGAGGAGCTGGTTTGTCAGTGGAAGGAGCCAAAAAGCCTGCATTCCTAAGGCCTCTCTGAGAACTGCCAGACACTCTGCCGTCATAGGCCTAAGAACTGGAAATTGTGACGGCAAGGCACCACTTGGAATCCTAGGAGGCAGTGGAAGTGCGGCTCTCAAACTGGATTGGAAGAAGCTTCCAAGCATAGTGTTCTTTCATGTACCAAAGAGAACCCAAGTGTCTGAGGCTGCTCGCGGTGTTGCTGGAGAGAACTGGCATCCCCGTGGGCCTGTCGGCTCATTTGCTCTTTCTGACCCTCGAAGGAAAGTCTTCCAAAAAGCCTTTGGGACCCGCTTAGAGAGAACAGCTGCGAAGCTGATGCACAGAACTTTGACAGAGAGACTAGCCCTGGGTCCCAAGCAGCCACCTATCTCTGGAGAGTACGTACCCCACCCAGGGATTCAAGCAGGGAGTTGGCCTTGTACAACTTACGCAGGACACTGGGAGGAGATGGAGGGCCACTCTACCTGCGCTCACACTACGTGGCCCGGAGAAGTTATCACACAGCAGAATTCAACACCCTCCCACTACACGTGTGTAGCCAAAAGAGGCGCTGGGCAGTGGGTGTTCTCAGCCCAAGAGCAGTCCTTGTTCTGGGCCGCACCTGCTCTGTGGTTCAAAGGTTCTCTGAGTCTGCTCCTTTGGAGGCATTTCAGAGCTGACGCTATCCCTGGGCTGCCGAAGCAAAGAGGCATAGCGGCCTTTCCCACTGAAGGCATGGGCTTGTTTCCCATTCAGAGAGTGTATGTTGCCCCTCCCAGGCTGGAGGCGCGTTAGGTGACACCATTTGCGCCGTGCCCCTGGAAAATGCAAGTGGCTGTACCCGATTTGGGCTGCCTGGTGAAACAACTTGCAGTCACCAGCACCCTGAGAACCTTTCCTGAAGTCTGAGTCCTAGCTAGGTAAACTCGGCCTTCGGAGGCGAGAGGGGAGCAAACATGTTCAACTTGTGGGGAAAGTCTTTGACCAATGACCAGTATGCTTGTGCTTGGGCGAGGCTTAGGCAGGAGCTTTCCAACACAGGGTTTTGACCTTACCATAAGCCGTCCCTTTGGGCTGAAGCAGGCGGCGGGTCTGTGTGTATCACAGTCTGGGAAGGAGGGCCTCAGGTGAGTCTGCCAACTGACTGCCCTCCATCATAGCCAGCTGAGAAAATATGGCAAGGCTGATGGAACCCACTTACAGCGAAATGTTTCTCTTCAGAAGAGGAGATTTTGCTACCAAACGTCAGCAGCTCCTCAGAGTGCTGTTCTGGTGTAGACTAGGGAAAGCTCCCACGGTCCGAAGATTAGGAACGGCTCTTTTCCAGTGGCTTCATCCGAGAGAGAGCCAGAAGGGCTGATCTCAACAAATAGGGCTGCACACCGTGAGTGCTTCGGGCAGGGCAGTCCTGAGCCAGTGTGCCACCTAAGGAATGAAAGCAAAGTTTCCTAGCCGCAGGAAAGCAGACCGAGGCCTGCTGTTTTCTCTAGGCGATTGACGTGAGCTTGAGGGTGAGGCCTGTACTACATTGTGGAAAAGCTCGGCGTCACGGCTGTCTTCCTCCCTCTCTCGGGCCCATACCCTGGGCTCAGCCATGGGGGAATGCTGAGTGGGAGAGACTGCCTCTCTGCCGGACTCAGAAGGCTTCCTCCCTTTAGGGCAAGTCCGTTTGTGTCTTACTTCGTGGAGGAGGAATGAGGGCGCCCAGAGATATTCTGACATGAAATGCCTAACGACAGAGGATCTGGAGGAGCTGGTTTGTCAGTGGAAGGAGCCAAAAAGCCTGCATTCCTAAGGCCTCTCTGAGAACTGCCAGACACTCTGCCGTCATAGGCCTAAGAACTGGAAATTGTGACGGCAAGGCACCACTTGGAATCCTAGGAGGCAGTGGAAGTGCGGCTCTCAAACTGGATTGGAAGAAGCTTCCAAGCATAGTGTTCTTTCATGTACCAAAGAGAACCCAAGTGTCTGAGGCTGCTCGCGGTGTTGCTGGAGAGAACTGGCATCCCCGTGGGCCTGTCGGCTCATTTGCTCTTTCTGACCCTCGAAGGAAAGTCTTCCAAAAAGCCTTTGGGACCCGCTTAGAGAGAACAGCTGCGAAGCTGATGCACAGAACTTTGACAGAGAGACTAGCCCTGGGTCCCAAGCAGCCACCTATCTCTGGAGAGTACGTACCCCACCCAGGGATTCAAGCAGGGAGTTGGCCTTGTACAACTTACGCAGGACACTGGGAGGAGATGGAGGGCCACTCTACCTGCGCTCACACTACGTGGCCCGGAGAAGTTATCACGCAGCAGAATTCAACACCCTCCCACTACACGTGTGTAGCCAAAAGAGGCGCTGGGCAGTGGGTGTTCTCAGCCCAAGAGCAGTCCTTGTTCTGGGCCGCACCTGCTCTGTGGTTCAAAGGTTCTCTGAGTCTGCTCCTTTGGAGGCATTTCAGAGCTGACGCTATCCCTGGGCTGCCGAAGCAAAGAGGCATAGCGGCCTTTCCCACTGAAGGCATGGGCTTGTTTCCCATTCAGAGAGTGTATGTTGCCCCTCCCAGGCTGGAGGCGCGTTAGGTGACACCATTTGCGCCGTGCCCCTGGAAAATGCAAGTGGCTGTACCCGATTTGGGCTGCCTGGTGAAACAACTTGCAGTCACCAGCACCCTGAGAACCTTTCCTGAAGTCTGAGTCCTAGCTAGGTAAACTCGGCCTTCGGAGGCGAGAGGGGAGCAAACATGTTCAACTTGTGGGGAAAGTCTTTGACCAATGACCAGTATGCTTGTGCTTGGGCGAGGCTTAGGCAGGAGCTTTCCAACACAGGGTTTTGACCTTACCATAAGCCGTCCCTTTGGGCTGAAGCAGGCGGCGGGTCTGTGTGTATCACAGTCTGGGAAGGAGGGCCTCAGGTGAGTCTGCCAACTGACTGCCCTCCATCATAGCCAGCTGAGAAAATATGGCAAGGCTGATGGAACCCACTTACAGCGAAATGTTTCTCTTCAGAAGAGGAGATTTTGCTACCAAACGTCAGCAGCTCCTCAGAGTGCTGTTCTGGTGGAGACTAGGGAAAGCTCCCACGGTCCGAAGATTAGGAACGGCTCTTTTCCAGTGGCTTCATCCGAGAGAGAGCCAGAAGGGCTGATCTCAACAAATAGGGCTGCACACCGTGAGTGCTTCGGGCAGGGCAGTCCTGAGCCAGTGTGCCACCTAAGGAATGAAAGCAAAGTTTCCTAGCCGCAGGAAAGCAGACCGAGGCCTGCTGTTTTCTCTAGGCGATTGACGTGAGCTTGAGGGTGAGGCCTGTACTACATTGTGGAAAAGCTCGGCGTCACGGCTGTCTTCCTCCCTCTCTCGGGCCCATACCCTGGGCTCAGCCATGGGGGAATGCTGAGTGGGAGAGACTGCCTCTCTGCCGGACTCAGAAGGCTTCCTCCCTTTAGGGCAAGTCCGTTTGTGTCTTACTTCGTGGAGGAGGAATGAGGGCGCCCAGAGATATTCTGACATGAAATGCCTAACGACAGAGGATCTGGAGGAGCTGGTTTGTCAGTGGAAGGAGCCAAAAAGCCTGCATTCCTAAGGCCTCTCTGAGAACTGCCAGACACTCTGCCGTCATAGGCCTAAGAACTGGAAATTGTGACGGCAAGGCACCACTTGGAATCCTAGGAGGCAGTGGAAGTGCGGCTCTCAAACTGGATTGGAAGAAGCTTCCAAGCATAGTGTTCTTTCATGTACCAAAGAGAACCCAAGTGTCTGAGGCTGCTCGCGGTGTTGCTGGAGAGAACTGGCATCCCCGTGGGCCTGTCGGCTCATTTGCTCTTTCTGACCCTCGAAGGAAAGTCTTCCAAAAAGCCTTTGGGACCCGCTTAGAGAGAACAGCTGCGAAGCTGATGCACAGAACTTTGACAGAGAGACTAGCCCTGGGTCCCAAGCAGCCACCTATCTCTGGAGAGTACGTACCCCACCCAGGGATTCAAGCAGGGAGTTGGCCTTGTACAACTTACGCAGGACACTGGGAGGAGATGGAGGGCCACTCTACCTGCGCTCACACTACGTGGCCCGGAGAAGTTATCACGCAGCAGAATTCAACACCCTCCCACTACACGTGTGTAGCCAAAAGAGGCGCTGGGCAGTGGGTGTTCTCAGCCCAAGAGCAGTCCTTGTTCTGGGCCGCACCTGCTCTGTGGTTCAAAGGTTCTCTGAGTCTGCTCCTTTGGAGGCATTTCAGAGCTGACGCTATCCCTGGGCTGCCGAAGCAAAGAGGCATAGCGGCCTTTCCCACTGAAGGCATGGGCTTGTTTCCCATTCAGAGAGTGTATGTTGCCCCTCCCAGGCTGGAGGCGCGTTAGGTGACACCATTTGCGCCGTGCCCCTGGAAAATGCAAGTGGCTGTACCCGATTTGGGCTGCCTGGTGAAACAACTTGCAGTCACCAGCACCCTGAGAACCTTTCCTGAAGTCTGAGTCCTAGCTAGGTAAACTCGGCCTTCGGAGGCGAGAGGGGAGCAAACATGTTCAACTTGTGGGGAAAGTCTTTGACCAATGACCAGTATGCTTGTGCTTGGGCGAGGCTTAGGCAGGAGCTTTCCAACACAGGGTTTTGACCTTACCATAAGCCGTCCCTTTGGGCTGAAGCAGGCGGCGGGTCTGTGTGTATCACAGTCTGGGAAGGAGGGCCTCAGGTGAGTCTGCCAACTGACTGCCCTCCATCATAGCCAGCTGAGAAAATATGGCAAGGCTGATGGAACCCACTTACAGCGAAATGTTTCTCTTCAGAAGAGGAGATTTTGCTACCAAACGTCAGCAGCTCCTCAGAGTGCTGTTCTGGTGGAGACTAGGGAAAGCTCCCACGGTCCGAAGATTAGGAACGGCTCTTTTCCAGTGGCTTCATCCGAGAGAGAGCCAGAAGGGCTGATCTCAACAAATAGGGCTGCACACCGTGAGTGCTTCGGGCAGGGCAGTCCTGAGCCAGTGTGCCACCTAAGGAATGAAAGCAAAGTTTCCTAGCCGCAGGAAAGCAGACCGAGGCCTGCTGTTTTCTCTAGGCGATTGACGTGAGCTTGAGGGTGAGGCCTGTACTACATTGTGGAAAAGCTCGGCGTCACGGCTGTCTTCCTCCCTCTCTCGGGCCCATACCCTGGGCTCAGCCATGGGGGAATGCTGAGTGGGAGAGACTGCCTCTCTGCCGGACTCAGAAGGCTTCCTCCCTTTAGGGCAAGTCCGTTTGTGTCTTACTTCGTGGAGGAGGAATGAGGGCGCCCAGAGATATTCTGACATGAAATGCCTAACGACAGAGGATCTGGAGGAGCTGGTTTGTCAGTGGAAGGAGCCAAAAAGCCTGCATTCCTAAGGCCTCTCTGAGAACTGCCAGACACTCTGCCGTCATAGGCCTAAGAACTGGAAATTGTGACGGCAAGGCACCACTTGGAATCCTAGGAGGCAGTGGAAGTGCGGCTCTCAAACTGGATTGGAAGAAGCTTCCAAGCATAGTGTTCTTTCATGTACCAAAGAGAACCCAAGTGTCTGAGGCTGCTCGCGGTGTTGCTGGAGAGAACTGGCATCCCCGTGGGCCTGTCGGCTCATTTGCTCTTTCTGACCCTCGAAGGAAAGTCTTCCAAAAAGCCTTTGGGACCCGCTTAGAGAGAACAGCTGCGAAGCTGATGCACAGAACTTTGACAGAGAGACTAGCCCTGGGTCCCAAGCAGCCACCTATCTCTGGAGAGTACGTACCCCACCCAGGGATTCAAGCAGGGAGTTGGCCTTGTACAACTTACGCAGGACACTGGGAGGAGATGGAGGGCCACTCTACCTGCGCTCACACTACGTGGCCCGGAGAAGTTATCACGCAGCAGAATTCAACACCCTCCCACTACACGTGTGTAGCCAAAAGAGGCGCTGGGCAGTGGGTGTTCTCAGCCCAAGAGCAGTCCTTGTTCTGGGCCGCACCTGCTCTGTGGTTCAAAGGTTCTCTGAGTCTGCTCCTTTGGAGGCATTTCAGAGCTGACGCTATCCCTGGGCTGCCGAAGCAAAGAGGCATAGCGGCCTTTCCCACTGAAGGCATGGGCTTGTTTCCCATTCAGAGAGTGTATGTTGCCCCTCCCAGGCTGGAGGCGCGTTAGGTGACACCATTTGCGCCGTGCCCCTGGAAAATGCAAGTGGCTGTACCCGATTTGGGCTGCCTGGTGAAACAACTTGCAGTCACCAGCACCCTGAGAACCTTTCCTGAAGTCTGAGTCCTAGCTAGGTAAACTCGGCCTTCGGAGGCGAGAGGGGAGCAAACATGTTCAACTTGTGGGGAAAGTCTTTGACCAATGACCAGTATGCTTGTGCTTGGGCGAGGCTTAGGCAGGAGCTTTCCAACACAGGGTTTTGACCTTACCATAAGCCGTCCCTTTGGGCTGAAGCAGGCGGCGGGTCTGTGTGTATCACAGTCTGGGAAGGAGGGCCTCAGGTGAGTCTGCCAACTGACTGCCCTCCATCATAGCCAGCTGAGAAAATATGGCAAGGCTGATGGAACCCACTTACAGCGAAATGTTTCTCTTCAGAAGAGGAGATTTTGCTACCAAACGTCAGCAGCTCCTCAGAGTGCTGTTCTGGTGGAGACTAGGGAAAGCTCCCACGGTCCGAAGATTAGGAACGGCTCTTTTCCAGTGGCTTCATCCGAGAGAGAGCCAGAAGGGCTGATCTCAACAAATAGGGCTGCACACCGTGAGTGCTTCGGGCAGGGCAGTCCTGAGCCAGTGTGCCACCTAAGGAATGAAAGCAAAGTTTCCTAGCCGCAGGAAAGCAGACCGAGGCCTGCTGTTTTCTCTAGGCGATTGACGTGAGCTTGAGGGTGAGGCCTGTACTACATTGTGGAAAAGCTCGGCGTCACGGCTGTCTTCCTCCCTCTCTCGGGCCCATACCCTGGGCTCAGCCATGGGGGAATGCTGAGTGGGAGAGACTGCCTCTCTGCCGGACTCAGAAGGCTTCCTCCCTTTAGGGCAAGTCCGTTTGTGTCTTACTTCGTGGAGGAGGAATGAGGGCGCCCAGAGATATTCTGACATGAAATGCCTAACGACAGAGGATCTGGAGGAGCTGGTTTGTCAGTGGAAGGAGCCAAAAAGCCTGCATTCCTAAGGCCTCTCTGAGAACTGCCAGACACTCTGCCGTCATAGGCCTAAGAACTGGAAATTGTGACGGCAAGGCACCACTTGGAATCCTAGGAGGCAGTGGAAGTGCGGCTCTCAAACTGGATTGGAAGAAGCTTCCAAGCATAGTGTTCTTTCATGTACCAAAGAGAACCCAAGTGTCTGAGGCTGCTCGCGGTGTTGCTGGAGAGAACTGGCATCCCCGTGGGCCTGTCGGCTCATTTGCTCTTTCTGACCCTCGAAGGAAAGTCTTCCAAAAAGCCTTTGGGACCCGCTTAGAGAGAACAGCTGCGAAGCTGATGCACAGAACTTTGACAGAGAGACTAGCCCTGGGTCCCAAGCAGCCACCTATCTCTGGAGAGTACGTACCCCACCCAGGGATTCAAGCAGGGAGTTGGCCTTGTACAACTTACGCAGGACACTGGGAGGAGATGGAGGGCCACTCTACCTGCGCTCACACTACGTGGCCCGGAGAAGTTATCACGCAGCAGAATTCAACACCCTCCCACTACACGTGTGTAGCCAAAAGAGGCGCTGGGCAGTGGGTGTTCTCAGCCCAAGAGCAGTCCTTGTTCTGGGCCGCACCTGCTCTGTGGTTCAAAGGTTCTCTGAGTCTGCTCCTTTGGAGGCATTTCAGAGCTGACGCTATCCCTGGGCTGCCGAAGCAAAGAGGCATAGCGGCCTTTCCCACTGAAGGCATGGGCTTGTTTCCCATTCAGAGAGTGTATGTTGCCCCTCCCAGGCTGGAGGCGCGTTAGGTGACACCATTTGCGCCGTGCCCCTGGAAAATGCAAGTGGCTGTACCCGATTTGGGCTGCCTGGTGAAACAACTTGCAGTCACCAGCACCCTGAGAACCTTTCCTGAAGTCTGAGTCCTAGCTAGGTAAACTCGGCCTTCGGAGGCGAGAGGGGAGCAAACATGTTCAACTTGTGGGGAAAGTCTTTGACCAATGACCAGTATGCTTGTGCTTGGGCGAGGCTTAGGCAGGAGCTTTCCAACACAGGGTTTTGACCTTACCATAAGCCGTCCCTTTGGGCTGAAGCAGGCGGCGGGTCTGTGTGTATCACAGTCTGGGAAGGAGGGCCTCAGGTGAGTCTGCCAACTGACTGCCCTCCATCATAGCCAGCTGAGAAAATATGGCAAGGCTGATGGAACCCACTTACAGCGAAATGTTTCTCTTCAGAAGAGGAGATTTTGCTACCAAACGTCAGCAGCTCCTCAGAGTGCTGTTCTGGTGGAGACTAGGGAAAGCTCCCACGGTCCGAAGATTAGGAACGGCTCTTTTCCAGTGGCTTCATCCGAGAGAGAGCCAGAAGGGCTGATCTCAACAAATAGGGCTGCACACCGTGAGTGCTTCGGGCAGGGCAGTCCTGAGCCAGTGTGCCACCTAAGGAATGAAAGCAAAGTTTCCTAGCCGCAGGAAAGCAGACCGAGGCCTGCTGTTTTCTCTAGGCGATTGACGTGAGCTTGAGGGTGAGGCCTGTACTACATTGTGGAAAAGCTCGGCGTCACGGCTGTCTTCCTCCCTCTCTCGGGCCCATACCCTGGGCTCAGCCATGGGGGAATGCTGAGTGGGAGAGACTGCCTCTCTGCCGGACTCAGAAGGCTTCCTCCCTTTAGGGCAAGTCCGTTTGTGTCTTACTTCGTGGAGGAGGAATGAGGGCGCCCAGAGATATTCTGACATGAAATGCCTAACGACAGAGGATCTGGAGGAGCTGGTTTGTCAGTGGAAGGAGCCAAAAAGCCTGCATTCCTAAGGCCTCTCTGAGAACTGCCAGACACTCTGCCGTCATAGGCCTAAGAACTGGAAATTGTGACGGCAAGGCACCACTTGGAATCCTAGGAGGCAGTGGAAGTGCGGCTCTCAAACTGGATTGGAAGAAGCTTCCAAGCATAGTGTTCTTTCATGTACCAAAGAGAACCCAAGTGTCTGAGGCTGCTCGCGGTGTTGCTGGAGAGAACTGGCATCCCCGTGGGCCTGTCGGCTCATTTGCTCTTTCTGACCCTCGAAGGAAAGTCTTCCAAAAAGCCTTTGGGACCCGCTTAGAGAGAACAGCTGCGAAGCTGATGCACAGAACTTTGACAGAGAGACTAGCCCTGGGTCCCAAGCAGCCACCTATCTCTGGAGAGTACGTACCCCACCCAGGGATTCAAGCAGGGAGTTGGCCTTGTACAACTTACGCAGGACACTGGGAGGAGATGGAGGGCCACTCTACCTGCGCTCACACTACGTGGCCCGGAGAAGTTATCACGCAGCAGAATTCAACACCCTCCCACTACACGTGTGTAGCCAAAAGAGGCGCTGGGCAGTGGGTGTTCTCAGCCCAAGAGCAGTCCTTGTTCTGGGCCGCACCTGCTCTGTGGTTCAAAGGTTCTCTGAGTCTGCTCCTTTGGAGGCATTTCAGAGCTGACGCTATCCCTGGGCTGCCGAAGCAAAGAGGCATAGCGGCCTTTCCCACTGAAGGCATGGGCTTGTTTCCCATTCAGAGAGTGTATGTTGCCCCTCCCAGGCTGGAGGCGCGTTAGGTGACACCATTTGCGCCGTGCCCCTGGAAAATGCAAGTGGCTGTACCCGATTTGGGCTGCCTGGTGAAACAACTTGCAGTCACCAGCACCCTGAGAACCTTTCCTGAAGTCTGAGTCCTAGCTAGGTAAACTCGGCCTTCGGAGGCGAGAGGGGAGCAAACATGTTCAACTTGTGGGGAAAGTCTTTGACCAATGACCAGTATGCTTGTGCTTGGGCGAGGCTTAGGCAGGAGCTTTCCAACACAGGGTTTTGACCTTACCATAAGCCGTCCCTTTGGGCTGAAGCAGGCGGCGGGTCTGTGTGTATCACAGTCTGGGAAGGAGGGCCTCAGGTGAGTCTGCCAACTGACTGCCCTCCATCATAGCCAGCTGAGAAAATATGGCAAGGCTGATGGAACCCACTTACAGCGAAATGTTTCTCTTCAGAAGAGGAGATTTTGCTACCAAACGTCAGCAGCTCCTCAGAGTGCTGTTCTGGTGTAGACTAGGGAAAGCTCCCACGGTCCGAAGATTAGGAACGGCTCTTTTCCAGTGGCTTCATCCGAGAGAGAGAGCCAGAAGGGCTGATCTCAACAAATAGGGCTGCACACCGTGAGTGCTTCGGGCAGGGCAGTCCTGAGCCAGTGTGCCACCTAAGGAATGAAAGCAAAGTTTCCTAGCCGCAGGAAAGCAGACCGAGGCCTGCTGTTTTCTCTAGGCGATTGACGTGAGCTTGAGGGTGAGGCCTGTACTACATTGTGGAAAAGCTCGGGGTCACGGCTGTCTTCCTCCCTCTCTCGGGCCCATACCCTGGGCTCAGCCATGGGGGAATGCTGAGTGGGAGAGACTGCCTCTCTGCCGGACTCAGAAGGCTTCCTCCCTTTAGGGCAAGTCCGTTTGTGTCTTACTTCGTGGAGGAGGAATGAGGGCGCCCAGAGATATTCTGACATGAAATGCCTAACGACAGAGGATCTGGAGGAGCTGGTTTGTCAGTGGAAGGAGCCAAAAAGCCTGCATTCCTAAGGCCTCTCTGAGAACTGCCAGACACTCTGCCGTCATAGGCCTAAGAACTGGAAATTGTGACGGCAAGGCACCACTTGGAATCCTAGGAGGCAGTGGAAGTGCGGCTCTCAAACTGGATTGGAAGAAGCTTCCAAGCATAGTGTTCTTTCATGTACCAAAGAGAACCCAAGTGTCTGAGGCTGCTCGCGGTGTTGCTGGAGAGAACTGGCATCCCCGTGGGCCTGTCGGCTCATTTGCTCTTTCTGACCCTCGAAGGAAAGTCTTCCAAAAAGCCTTTGGGACCCGCTTAGAGAGAACAGCTGCGAAGCTGATGCACAGAACTTTGACAGAGAGACTAGCCCTGGGTCCCAAGCAGCCACCTATCTCTGGAGAGTACGTACCCCACCCAGGGATTCAAGCAGGGAGTTGGCCTTGTACAACTTACGCAGGACACTGGGAGGAGATGGAGGGCCACTCTACCTGCGCTCACACTACGTGGCCCGGAGAAGTTATCACGCAGCAGAATTCAACACCCTCCCACTACACGTGTGTAGCCAAAAGAGGCGCTGGGCAGTGGGTGTTCTCAGCCCAAGAGCAGTCCTTGTTCTGGGCCGCACCTGCTCTGTGGTTCAAAGGTTCTCTGAGTCTGCTCCTTTGGAGGCATTTCAGAGCTGACGCTATCCCTGGGCTGCCGAAGCAAAGAGGCATAGCGGCCTTTCCCACTGAAGGCATGGGCTTGTTTCCCATTCAGAGAGTGTATGTTGCCCCTCCCAGGCTGGAGGCGCGTTAGGTGACACCATTTGCGCCGTGCCCCTGGAAAATGCAAGTGGCTGTACCCGATTTGGGCTGCCTGGTGAAACAACTTGCAGTCACCAGCACCCTGAGAACCTTTCCTGAAGTCTGAGTCCTAGCTAGGTAAACTCGGCCTTCGGAGGCGAGAGGGGAGCAAACATGTTCAACTTGTGGGGAAAGTCTTTGACCAATGACCAGTATGCTTGTGCTTGGGCGAGGCTTAGGCAGGAGCTTTCCAACACAGGGTTTTGACCTTACCATAAGCCGTCCCTTTGGGCTGAAGCAGGCGGCGGGTCTGTGTGTATCACAGTCTGGGAAGGAGGGCCTCAGGTGAGTCTGCCAACTGACTGCCCTCCATCATAGCCAGCTGAGAAAATATGGCAAGGCTGATGGAACCCACTTACAGCGAAATGTTTCTCTTCAGAAGAGGAGATTTTGCTACCAAACGTCAGCAGCTCCTCAGAGTGCTGTTCTGGTGGAGACTAGGGAAAGCTCCCACGGTCCGAAGATTAGGAACGGCTCTTTTCCAGTGGCTTCATCCGAGAGAGAGAGCCAGAAGGGCTGATCTCAACAAATAGGGCTGCACACCGTGAGTGCTTCGGGCAGGGCAGTCCTGAGCCAGTGTGCCACCTAAGGAATGAAAGCAAAGTTTCCTAGCCGCAGGAAAGCAGACCGAGGCCTGCTGTTTTCTCTAGGCGATTGACGTGAGCTTGAGGGTGAGGCCTGTACTACATTGTGGAAAAGCTCGGGGTCACGGCTGTCTTCCTCCCTCTCTCGGGCCCATACCCTGGGCTCAGCCATGGGGGAATGCTGAGTGGGAGAGACTGCCTCTCTGCCGGACTCAGAAGGCTTCCTCCCTTTAGGGCAAGTCCGTTTGTGTCTTACTTCGTGGAGGAGGAATGAGGGCGCCCAGAGATATTCTGACATGAAATGCCTAACGACAGAGGATCTGGAGGAGCTGGTTTGTCAGTGGAAGGAGCCAAAAAGCCTGCATTCCTAAGGCCTCTCTGAGAACTGCCAGACACTCTGCCGTCATAGGCCTAAGAACTGGAAATTGTGACGGCAAGGCACCACTTGGAATCCTAGGAGGCAGTGGAAGTGCGGCTCTCAAACTGGATTGGAAGAAGCTTCCAAGCATAGTGTTCTTTCATGTACCAAAGAGAACCCAAGTGTCTGAGGCTGCTCGCGGTGTTGCTGGAGAGAACTGGCATCCCCGTGGGCCTGTCGGCTCATTTGCTCTTTCTGACCCTCGAAGGAAAGTCTTCCAAAAAGCCTTTGGGACCCGCTTAGAGAGAACAGCTGCGAAGCTGATGCACAGAACTTTGACAGAGAGACTAGCCCTGGGTCCCAAGCAGCCACCTATCTCTGGAGAGTACGTACCCCACCCAGGGATTCAAGCAGGGAGTTGGCCTTGTACAACTTACGCAGGACACTGGGAGGAGATGGAGGGCCACTCTACCTGCGCTCACACTACGTGGCCCGGAGAAGTTATCACGCAGCAGAATTCAACACCCTCCCACTACACGTGTGTAGCCAAAAGAGGCGCTGGGCAGTGGGTGTTCTCAGCCCAAGAGCAGTCCTTGTTCTGGGCCGCACCTGCTCTGTGGTTCAAAGGTTCTCTGAGTCTGCTCCTTTGGAGGCATTTCAGAGCTGACGCTATCCCTGGGCTGCCGAAGCAAAGAGGCATAGCGGCCTTTCCCACTGAAGGCATGGGCTTGTTTCCCATTCAGAGAGTGTATGTTGCCCCTCCCAGGCTGGAGGCGCGTTAGGTGACACCATTTGCGCCGTGCCCCTGGAAAATGCAAGTGGCTGTACCCGATTTGGGCTGCCTGGTGAAACAACTTGCAGTCACCAGCACCCTGAGAACCTTTCCTGAAGTCTGAGTCCTAGCTAGGTAAACTCGGCCTTCGGAGGCGAGAGGGGAGCAAACATGTTCAACTTGTGGGGAAAGTCTTTGACCAATGACCAGTATGCTTGTGCTTGGGCGAGGCTTAGGCAGGAGCTTTCCAACACAGGGTTTTGACCTTACCATAAGCCGTCCCTTTGGGCTGAAGCAGGCGGCGGGTCTGTGTGTATCACAGTCTGGGAAGGAGGGCCTCAGGTGAGTCTGCCAACTGACTGCCCTCCATCATAGCCAGCTGAGAAAATATGGCAAGGCTGATGGAACCCACTTACAGCGAAATGTTTCTCTTCAGAAGAGGAGATTTTGCTACCAAACGTCAGCAGCTCCTCAGAGTGCTGTTCTGGTGGAGACTAGGGAAAGCTCCCACGGTCCGAAGATTAGGAACGGCTCTTTTCCAGTGGCTTCATCCGAGAGAGAGAGCCAGAAGGGCTGATCTCAACAAATAGGGCTGCACACCGTGAGTGCTTCGGGCAGGGCAGTCCTGAGCCAGTGTGCCACCTAAGGAATGAAAGCAAAGTTTCCTAGCCGCAGGAAAGCAGACCGAGGCCTGCTGTTTTCTCTAGGCGATTGACGTGAGCTTGAGGGTGAGGCCTGTACTACATTGTGGAAAAGCTCGGGGTCACGGCTGTCTTCCTCCCTCTCTCGGGCCCATACCCTGGGCTCAGCCATGGGGGAATGCTGAGTGGGAGAGACTGCCTCTCTGCCGGACTCAGAAGGCTTCCTCCCTTTAGGGCAAGTCCGTTTGTGTCTTACTTCGTGGAGGAGGAATGAGGGCGCCCAGAGATATTCTGACATGAAATGCCTAACGACAGAGGATCTGGAGGAGCTGGTTTGTCAGTGGAAGGAGCCAAAAAGCCTGCATTCCTAAGGCCTCTCTGAGAACTGCCAGACACTCTGCCGTCATAGGCCTAAGAACTGGAAATTGTGACGGCAAGGCACCACTTGGAATCCTAGGAGGCAGTGGAAGTGCGGCTCTCAAACTGGATTGGAAGAAGCTTCCAAGCATAGTGTTCTTTCATGTACCAAAGAGAACCCAAGTGTCTGAGGCTGCTCGCGGTGTTGCTGGAGAGAACTGGCATCCCCGTGGGCCTGTCGGCTCATTTGCTCTTTCTGACCCTCGAAGGAAAGTCTTCCAAAAAGCCTTTGGGACCCGCTTAGAGAGAACAGCTGCGAAGCTGATGCACAGAACTTTGACAGAGAGACTAGCCCTGGGTCCCAAGCAGCCACCTATCTCTGGAGAGTACGTACCCCACCCAGGGATTCAAGCAGGGAGTTGGCCTTGTACAACTTACGCAGGACACTGGGAGGAGATGGAGGGCCACTCTACCTGCGCTCACACTACGTGGCCCGGAGAAGTTATCACGCAGCAGAATTCAACACCCTCCCACTACACGTGTGTAGCCAAAAGAGGCGCTGGGCAGTGGGTGTTCTCAGCCCAAGAGCAGTCCTTGTTCTGGGCCGCACCTGCTCTGTGGTTCAAAGGTTCTCTGAGTCTGCTCCTTTGGAGGCATTTCAGAGCTGACGCTATCCCTGGGCTGCCGAAGCAAAGAGGCATAGCGGCCTTTCCCACTGAAGGCATGGGCTTGTTTCCCATTCAGAGAGTGTATGTTGCCCCTCCCAGGCTGGAGGCGCGTTAGGTGACACCATTTGCGCCGTGCCCCTGGAAAATGCAAGTGGCTGTACCCGATTTGGGCTGCCTGGTGAAACAACTTGCAGTCACCAGCACCCTGAGAACCTTTCCTGAAGTCTGAGTCCTAGCTAGGTAAACTCGGCCTTCGGAGGCGAGAGGGGAGCAAACATGTTCAACTTGTGGGGAAAGTCTTTGACCAATGACCAGTATGCTTGTGCTTGGGCGAGGCTTAGGCAGGAGCTTTCCAACACAGGGTTTTGACCTTACCATAAGCCGTCCCTTTGGGCTGAAGCAGGCGGCGGGTCTGTGTGTATCACAGTCTGGGAAGGAGGGCCTCAGGTGAGTCTGCCAACTGACTGCCCTCCATCATAGCCAGCTGAGAAAATATGGCAAGGCTGATGGAACCCACTTACAGCGAAATGTTTCTCTTCAGAAGAGGAGATTTTGCTACCAAACGTCAGCAGCTCCTCAGAGTGCTGTTCTGGTGGAGACTAGGGAAAGCTCCCACGGTCCGAAGATTAGGAACGGCTCTTTTCCAGTGGCTTCATCCGAGAGAGAGAGCCAGAAGGGCTGATCTCAACAAATAGGGCTGCACACCGTGAGTGCTTCGGGCAGGGCAGTCCTGAGCCAGTGTGCCACCTAAGGAATGAAAGCAAAGTTTCCTAGCCGCAGGAAAGCAGACCGAGGCCTGCTGTTTTCTCTAGGCGATTGACGTGAGCTTGAGGGTGAGGCCTGTACTACATTGTGGAAAAGCTCGGCGTCACGGCTGTCTTCCTCCCTCTCTCGGGCCCATACCCTGGGCTCAGCCATGGGGGAATGCTGAGTGGGAGAGACTGCCTCTCTGCCGGACTCAGAAGGCTTCCTCCCTTTAGGGCAAGTCCGTTTGTGTCTTACTTCGTGGAGGAGGAATGAGGGCGCCCAGAGATATTCTGACATGAAATGCCTAACGACAGAGGATCTGGAGGAGCTGGTTTGTCAGTGGAAGGAGCCAAAAAGCCTGCATTCCTAAGGCCTCTCTGAGAACTGCCAGACACTCTGCCGTCATAGGCCTAAGAACTGGAAATTGTGACGGCAAGGCACCACTTGGAATCCTAGGAGGCAGTGGAAGTGCGGCTCTCAAACTGGATTGGAAGAAGCTTCCAAGCATAGTGTTCTTTCATGTACCAAAGAGAACCCAAGTGTCTGAGGCTGCTCGCGGTGTTGCTGGAGAGAACTGGCATCCCCGTGGGCCTGTCGGCTCATTTGCTCTTTCTGACCCTCGAAGGAAAGTCTTCCAAAAAGCCTTTGGGACCCGCTTAGAGAGAACAGCTGCGAAGCTGATGCACAGAACTTTGACAGAGAGACTAGCCCTGGGTCCCAAGCAGCCACCTATCTCTGGAGAGTACGTACCCCACCCAGGGATTCAAGCAGGGAGTTGGCCTTGTACAACTTACGCAGGACACTGGGAGGAGATGGAGGGCCACTCTACCTGCGCTCACACTACGTGGCCCGGAGAAGTTATCACGCAGCAGAATTCAACACCCTCCCACTACACGTGTGTAGCCAAAAGAGGCGCTGGGCAGTGGGTGTTCTCAGCCCAAGAGCAGTCCTTGTTCTGGGCCGCACCTGCTCTGTGGTTCAAAGGTTCTCTGAGTCTGCTCCTTTGGAGGCATTTCAGAGCTGACGCTATCCCTGGGCTGCCGAAGCAAAGAGGCATAGCGGCCTTTCCCACTGAAGGCATGGGCTTGTTTCCCATTCAGAGAGTGTATGTTGCCCCTCCCAGGCTGGAGGCGCGTTAGGTGACACCATTTGCGCCGTGCCCCTGGAAAATGCAAGTGGCTGTACCCGATTTGGGCTGCCTGGTGAAACAACTTGCAGTCACCAGCACCCTGAGAACCTTTCCTGAAGTCTGAGTCCTAGCTAGGTAAACTCGGCCTTCGGAGGCGAGAGGGGAGCAAACATGTTCAACTTGTGGGGAAAGTCTTTGACCAATGACCAGTATGCTTGTGCTTGGGCGAGGCTTAGGCAGGAGCTTTCCAACACAGGGTTTTGACCTTACCATAAGCCGTCCCTTTGGGCTGAAGCAGGCGGCGGGTCTGTGTGTATCACAGTCTGGGAAGGAGGGCCTCAGGTGAGTCTGCCAACTGACTGCCCTCCATCATAGCCAGCTGAGAAAATATGGCAAGGCTGATGGAACCCACTTACAGCGAAATGTTTCTCTTCAGAAGAGGAGATTTTGCTACCAAACGTCAGCAGCTCCTCAGAGTGCTGTTCTGGTGGAGACTAGGGAAAGCTCCCACGGTCCGAAGATTAGGAACGGCTCTTTTCCAGTGGCTTCATCCGAGAGAGAGCCAGAAGGGCTGATCTCAACAAATAGGGCTGCACACCGTGAGTGCTTCGGGCAGGGCAGTCCTGAGCCAGTGTGCCACCTAAGGAATGAAAGCAAAGTTTCC
>NW_028122393.1:0-77998 GCF_965194805.1 Balaenoptera borealis | reverse complement strand
TACAGCATGGTGACTACAGTTAACAATACAGTTTTGTATATTTAAAAGTTGCTAAGAGAGTAGATCTTAAAAGTTCTCGTCACAAGGAAAAAAATTGTTATTATGTGCTGTAATGGATGTTAACTAAACTCACGGTAATCACTTCGCAATATAAACATGTATCAGATAATTATACCGTATGACTAAAACTAATACAATGTTATATGTCATTTATATCTCAATAAAAAAAATTCTGCATAGAGCCCAAATGGCCAGGTCTTTATACTGCCACTTTGCTCAGTCAGTAGAAGTGGGCTGCCCTGGGAAGGGCCTAACCTCCACAGAGGTGGTTCTCTGCAGCTGAGACAGAAGGAGCTGATAGCTAGAGGCTGTCTGCAGACCACATCTGAAAGGTACACTCAAATATCTACCACAGTAACTTATATAAATGTTTCAGTACGGGGCACTTAGGATTAAGGCTGCTACTAGTAATACAAAAAAGAATTGAAAAAATTAATTTTGAAAAATCCAGTTTTAGAATAAACATGAAATAGATAAACTACCAAGTTCTAAAGGTAAAGTTCAAGGCAATGAAAAACATTCAGAGACCTCATCCTACTGCTCCCATTTTAGTATTTCCATTAATGTTGGCTAGTTCCAGAATTAGCTTAAGTTTTTCTGGTGATTAGTGTCATCTCTTGGTATAGCACACAAGAGTTTTAAAACATTAGGTTTTCTTTATCATTTTAAGAAAATATCACTTGTCAAATTGGTATAAATTATAGGTGCATTGGCAACACATAATAATTACTTAAACCTCTTAAAGTTTGTTAAAATAGTTACAAAGGTAATGGGATATTTTTCTCTAAGCAATTTTAATCCAGTTAGAAGGTTTTGGGAGTGTCAAGGAATCTAAGACAGACGGTTATACCACCACCTTGTGGTAAAATGACTGAAGAGCAGACAATTAAATTGTTTTGAAAAAATGCAAAAAAGAAAATACTGATACCTAATACGGATACCTAATATCTAGGAGAAGAGAGATCTAAATACACAGAGCACTATAAATACTTTAGATTTAAAGGAAAATGTTTTGCTAGCTGTTGTCACTGGATTTCAGTACTTTGTTCATTTATAAACTTCAGCAGAGTAAAGCTGGTGAGGCGAAGTATTACATGCTTTTAAAAAAGTTGGGATCAGTTATGTTATAAGAGATTTGACTAACTCAATATTGCCATATCATATTTGAATTAATAGTTTATATTCATCCCTAAAATACAAATCAGAATTTTCAGTACTTTTAAACTGATAAAGCATTTTATATCTGTTTTTACTACATTGTGTAGTATGAATTTCACTGGGATATTTCTGTAACAGAGCACAAAATACTTTCTTTACATATCACTTTTTTTTTTACAATAAAATACAAAAGAATTCACCTCTTTATAATACATGACTTGCCCAAATCCTCAAAATCAGGGTGAAAATAATATTGAAGAGCCTGAATGAAACATTATTGTAATTTTATAATCTTGATTTTAAAATCTTGAGGTAAAGGATGCAGTGCTGGAAATAGGTGATTTTAAGCATCTTTTAAGCAGAGCAGTGAAACTCAAAGACAACTATCAATCAATAGTTTTTAAACTTGTTTAACAGTAAGAATCATAAGGGACATTTGTTCAAAGTACAGTTTACTAGGTCCCAATTCCAGACCCTTGGAATTAGAATCTTCAGGTTAGGACTCTGCAAAAATTACTTATGGAAAAATGTACCCCCTGGAGATTACTGTCCTGCTAACTCAGGAAACATAGCTCTAATTCAACTATAAAACCTAACATAAGACACAGTATTAAAAGACCAGATAAATAAGAATCCCTGTTAATATAAGTGTTGGTCTTCTTATCTGCAAAGAGGGTAGCAGTGACTGTATTTAAGTAATGATAGGACAGCGAGCACTGACTCACTGTACGTAAAACACCTCGCACAGTGCCTGGCACAAAATAAGGCCTTAGATAATGTTAGCTGTGATAACTGCATATCATCATCATTATGAGAGTGATTTCAATTCTTATAATTTATATATCATTTAAGAAAAATTCATTTGCAATAGAAATCTAATTTCTACAGTTATTAAAGCTGTAGAGAAATTAAACTATGAAACAAAAATAAGCCGTTCTCCTGAGTTATGTTTTTATAAATCTTGAAATTACACTTTTTGCAAGTTTTTTTTTTTAACTTCAAAGAGTTATACCACCACCTTGTGGCAAAATGACTGTAGAGCAAACAACCATTTACCAGCTTGTTCCTTAGTCATCACAGAGAAAAAAATTATTTATTTAAGTGAGGAAACAAAACGTAATTGTACAAATATTGGTCGATAAATGTAAATGTGTGAATGAATAAGTGAACAAATAAGCAAACTAATCCCTAAACAGAAAAGTAAAATTGAGAAATGCAACTCTCACTTGAAAATTGCATATCTTTCAGAGGCAGGAATCTGCCAACTTACTGTCTTGCCAGGTGTTCAAGTTGCCCTGGGCCTGCGGAGCCAAGTGAAGAGTCGCAGTTCAAGCTTTGAAAAAGCAGCGTTGTCAGGGCATTGGGTATCAGGTCCTGGTTAGAGGCAACTCCCATGACATCTCAGACAGCTCGCTGAAGGTAGGACAGTGGGCAGGTGTGTCAGCCAAGTGATGCTTGCCGTAACACGTTTGCAGATAGATACGTTATACGCAGAATGGGCATCCCTGAAATCCTAAGGGTGTTGTTCAAATCCTCTTAGAAAAATATTTCGGATGAATTTTACGTGGAATCCCATCTTCCTACCTCCCCTTCCCATCCTGATCATTTTCAAAATGATGGCATAACTGATTTAGTATGTCCGCACAGCTTTCATGAAAATTTTAGGTTATTTCAATTTTGTTGTTTGAATGTTCAAAAATCAAACATTTATCTAATCTACCTCAAATGTGAAACGTGTCGATATTTATTTCTCTTCTGACAATTTGTATCAACTCAAATGTACATTTTACTGCTTATCCACTTTTTGTGGCCATAATTTTAAAAAGCCATTTGGTGTAAAATAAGCAATTGATTGTAAGCTCCTCAGCATTTTCCTATTTTTGTCTTTAATGAAACGTCTCTGAACTCACCTTGACATTTCCTACTTAATTCTTACCCACTGGTACCCAATTATCGCTCTATTAACATATACACCCAATAATAGCTTCCTTAATTTACTTCACCATGCTAATAATTAGCAGGAGATTACCCATGAATGTAGGGATGAGGAAGGGAACATTTACTAATATATATTTCTGAATTTAGAGAACCATGATAGTCCATAGACTAACATAATCAGAAAAAAGTTTCCCGTTTAAAAAAAATGCATCTTAAAAAGTAAAATGCAGGAAGATGAAACCTAATAAGAACATGAAAAGGCAACTACTGTATAGCACAGGGAACTATACTCAATATCTTGTAATAACCTATAATGGAAAAGAATCTGAAAAAGAATATATATATATATATTATATAACATATATAAAACTTAATCTTAATATATGTATATATATATAATGGATCACTCTACTGTATACCTGAAACTAGCACAACATTGTGAATTAACTATACTTCAGTAAAAAATCCAATCAAATCAAAGTATATTACAAACACTAAAAAAAAGAAAGACAAGGCTTCAACAAAGCTTACTTATTACTCAATAATAATTAAAAACTTTCCAAGTATAATGCACCAAGCCATCCACATATATTGATTAAGTTGTATCTTATAAATGTGGTCTTCAATGAGCATCTCAGATAAGGAGAAGAAAAAAAATACTATGGGAACAATTCACTGTCTAAGTAGCAAATGTGAGGAGACTTCAGAGATGAGAGAGGTGACCTCTGAGAGTAGTACTACTCCCCTGCTAGTAACTCTTCTCTGCTTGCTAATCACTACTCAACACAGTGTGACCCTTCTCACCATCTAGAGACTTCCTCTTTTTTGACTACCTTGACAGCCTCTTACCTGGTTACTGAAGTAGGGAAGAAAAAGAGCTGTTTCCTCTACTCTTCTAAGTTCTTGACAGAGACCCCTCTAACAAAAGACAGATTGACAAGAGAAAAGCATACAAATTCGTTTATTGTAAGTTTCACGTGACACCGGAAACTTCATTAGAAAAATGAAGACCTGAAGAAGTGGTTAAACCTGAGAGTGTTTCTGTTTGGTTGGAAGAAGAGTAGAAAGTCATGGAAAATATGATAGGACAAAAAGGGGTATGAGTTTAATGCGGTAAATTAGGGGAAATAGCAAAGCCTTTTCAGTCTAATTCCTCTTGACGTCTTGGAGATGAGGATGAACATTTTCTCTGGGTATAGAAAAGGCACCCCTCACATAAGGGTCTTATGATCTCCTGCAGGGGAAGGTCAGAGAGTCCTTTCTACATATGCTCTTTCTCAAATTCCTTCAGCTTAAAATATTCAGTATGCCACGGTGTCATATTTTGGGTTAGTGTGTCCTGAACCCCGATCAACAGATTCACACAATTAGTTTCATAACAAAATGGAATTTAATTGGCAGCTCTAATTTTCAGAAGTAAGTTGTTCTGTGGACTTCTTCAAAGACACTGAGAATGTAATTTGAAATGAGATCTAAAGGGTGATTATTAGGTGGGCAAAGGGAAAAGCCTAGGCAAATGTTGTGGGGCAACATGGAAACAAGGGTGATTTGAGAAACTGCAAAGTCAGCATGGCTGCAGCAGAGAGAAAGAGCGGAGAGTAATGAGAGAAGAGGCGAGGCAGGGGCCCAGTCACATCAGCCTTTGTAGGATCGATCCTAAAAGCAATGGAAGCTCTATTTTTAGTAGTTTTTGTTGTTGTTGTTGTTTTAATTAGTCATCCATTTTATACACATCAGTGTATACATGTCAATCCCAATCGTCCAATTCATCACACCACCACCACCACCGCCGCCCCGCAGGTTTTGTTTGTTTTTAAGGAACCTCCATATTGTTCTCCATAGTGGCTGTACCAACTTACATGCCCACCAACAGTGTACAAGGGTTCCCTTTTCTCCACACCCTCTCCAGCATTAATTGTTTTTAGAGCTACCATAAGTTCTAGCAATCCTACTCCCGGGCATATATCCAGAGAAGACCATAATTTGAAAAAGATACACGCACCCGAATGTTCATTGCAGCACTATTTACCATAGCCAGGAAATGGAAGCAACCTAAATGTCCGTCAACAGATGAATGGATAAAAAAGACATGATATGTGTGTGTGTGTGTGTGTGTGTGTGTATACATATATATATATAATAGAATATTACTCAGGCATAAAAGAATGACAAAAAATAGTAACATTTGCAACATGATGGACCTAGACATTGTCATACTGAGTGAACTAAGTCAAAGAAAGACAAATATTATATGATATTGCTTATATGTGGAATCTAAAATCATGGTACAAAACAGAAAGAGAGTCACAGATGTAGAAAACAATCTTACGGTTACCAGGGAGGATGGGAGGGAGGGATAAATTGGGAGATTGGGATTGACATATACAGACTACTATATATAAAATAGATAGCTAATAAGGACCTACTGTATAGCACAGGAAACTCTACTCAGTACTCTGTAATGACCTATATGGGAAAAGGATCTAAAAAAGAGCAGATATATATATATATATATATATATATATATATATATATATATATATATATATATATATATATATATATATGATTCACTTTGTTGTACAGCAGAGACTGACACAACATTGTAAATCAAGTATACTCTAATAAATTTTTTTTTAAAAAGCAATGGAAAAACATCGAATCTTAAAGCTAGGGAGGAAATCATGATATTTCCCTTCCAGGTAAAAGTTTTCCTTCAGACAATTCCTTCTTGCCTAGTGACCATGACGTGCAGCCCATCTCCAGTTGTCCTTCCTCCAGAGTTCATTGCTCAGGTGTGGGCATGTGACTAATGGGCAGCAGATCCAAAGGTGGCAGGTAACCAGTGAACTCGGTGGACAGGCTCATTAAGATTAGCTAGACCAAACCGATCCACTTTCCCAGGAATTTGAACTGATACATAAAAGTAATATTCCAGTTATCAGAAGTTGTCATGTGGTTGAGGATCTATCCCAAGAAGCCATGAATTAGTTGGTGATATTCATAAAGTTATTCTAGATTTTGACTTGGAAATAAAATTAGGTAATTTTATAATTTTAAAGTCATCTGTAGGGGGCCTCTTAAATTTACCAGCACACGTGCTACATTTTTATTCAATATCTGAAGTCACAGATTGTTGTCTGATTCTAAAATGGCAAAAATGTTCAATATGAGTTTATTTACTTCTACTTAATGAGGTTTGTATTTTTTTTCTTCCCCCCACACACTGACAAACTTCCTACTCTATTAAATAAAAGTGAATTTCGTGAACACAGTGAAGGATTTGTGTGTCTGTGCACACGCATCTCAGTGTCACTTTTGAACCGATCTCAATTACTTTGGAAACTCACTCTTTGGTCCTCTGAACACCCCATTTCTAATGTGTGGAGGGAGGGTGTTTCCCACCACCAAGAAGTTTTCTGGACGCCAACTGGGTGTCCTACAGTTCAACTCAATTCTAACACTATGTACTTGGAAACAGCATCAGATTCCATAGGTTATGGGCTCAGTCCTACCAGACCACATGGCCCTCCACTGCCAACCACCTCCTTACAAACACACACACACACACACACTTCAGACGTGAATCGCAAGTCCAGGTTATCACCTGTGCTTCTGACTGATTGACTATAGATCAGCAATTCCAGCGACCCTCCTTGGTTTGGGGTTAATTTGCTTGAGTGGCTCACAGAGCTCAGAGAAACATTTACTTAACTGATTGCTGGTTTATTATAAAAGAATACGACTCAGAAGTAGCCAGATAAAAGAGATGCCTAGGGTAAGGTATGAGAAAGGGTATGGAGCTTCCTTGCCCTCTTTGGGTGTGACTCCTCAAATCTCCACGTGTTCACCAACTCGGAAGCTCTTGGAACCCCTCCTTTTGAGTTTTTATGGAGGCTTCCTGAAAGGCATGTCTGATTACAACACTGCTGGCTGAACTCAGTCTCCAGCCCTGTCACCTCCCCTGAGGCTGGAAGTTCAGGGGTGGGGAGGAAAGTGAAAGTTCCAACATTCTAATCAAATCTTTGACTCAGCTAGCAACCAGCCCCCATCCTTAGGTTCTTTCCAAAAGTCACCTCATTAACATAAAAACACACCTTTGTTGTCCTTATCACTTAGGAAATTCCAAGACTTTTAGGAGATTTGTGGCAGGAGCAGGGTTTGAAGACTGAATATATACTTTTTATTGTAAATTGCAACATAACACTCACCAAAATAGCTTTCAACATTATAGACTGTGAACTCTATGAGGAAGGACAACTTGATTTAGCCAATTAAGTTTTTGGTGCTGTAGTTTACAGAAAAAAAATATAACCCTGAATTGTGGTGCTAATGCCACCTGGTTCAATTTTCTCTATCAGCTGACCTCAACTTCATAATCCCATACCTTATACACAGTTTTGTTAACTCCAAGAGTCTGCTTTTGTAACAGGCCCTCACAAACAGTAAAGTATTAAGGACATCACTGAAAAGAAAAATTCCGCTGAGATAATTTTTAAGTGCATGACACCTCTGCCTCCTAGCCATCCTAGTTCCTTCACATAAATTGTGTTCAAGTGAGAGAATGTAATTTTATTTATCATTTTTTTAAATATTTATTTATTTATTGGGCTGTGACAGGTCTTAGTTGTGGCATGAGGGATCTGTTAGTTGCGGCATGTGAACTCTGAGTTTTGGCATGTGGTATCTAATTCCCTAACTAGGGATCGAACCTGGGCCCCCTGCATTGAGAGCACAGAGTCTTAGCCACTGGACCACCAGGGAAGTCCCAAGAGAATGTAATTTTAATAATAAATCACAAAATTGGATGTGTGTTAGCAAGCTGGGGAAAAAACAAATTCCCGAAGTAGCAACCAGGAGGATTCCCTCCAAGCAGGACAGAGGAAGACTTTGCTTGGGAATTTGAGCAGCCCCAGAGGAAAGCTCTAAATATGCCAACATCAGGATTTCCACGAGGAAATGTCCCCGCCAGATCACTCTACATGAAGACCACAGTTTAAGAAATTCATCTGCTCTCAGAGTTTCCATTTGGGTTTCCAATGTACCACTCTTAACTATGAGCAAACAGGCAAGCAACAAAACAGGTAGAAAAAAAAAGAAAAAGAAAATATGAATTAAGTGGAGAGAAGAAAAACATTATTAAAATAGCATAAGTATCCGCAGAGCCATAAGATATTGCATTCATAAACTAAAATGGATGCTTTGAAAAAGTAACATTCAAAGAACTAATAGAGATATTTTGAAAATTGAAACTATTAGAGCAGAAAAGAAAAATTCACAAGATTTAGAATATGAAGTCAACAATTCTCGCATAAACTAGGGTAAAGAAGCAAATAAATAGGAAACAGTGAGGGGGAAAAAGAAAGGAAACAGTCCAAGAGATCTGATAGAAATTTCCAAAAAGAGAAAAAAGTCCATAGAAAGGATAAAGTCATGAATAAAATAATTTTCAAAAGATTAGCAGATCTGGAGAATATAAGTTTGCACTCAAAAGGGATTTACACACAGAGTGCCTAACATAATGGAAGGAAACAGAGCCCATCAAAGTATATACCTGTGAAATAGAGGAATATTGACAAGGTGAGAGAGAAAGAGAGAGAGAGACAACCAGGTTTCAAAGAAAAGATAAGAATTTGAATGATTTCAGTCACATTTGGGCCTAGAAGACAGCTGAGAAATACCTTCAAAATTTTGTGAGACGCCAGTTTCCAATCTAGTGTTCTATACTTTGCCAAACTATTAAGTAGAAAGATGATAGAATAAGGGAATATTCACATATGTAAATTCTCAAAAAATGTTTCACATGCATCTCTTTATTAGGAATATGCTGGAAGATATACTCCACCCAAACAGGGAGTAAACAAACAAACACTCCCTTCTTCCCCAACAAGAGATGGAACCCAGGAAATAGGAGATCCTACAAAAGAGACAGGTGAAGGGAATTAAAATGATAGTGAAGTGTGTCCAGGACCAAAGGTGGGCACAGAGAGGAATGAGTCCAGGTTGTAGCAGCTTAGAAGTTTCCAGGAAAGTTATTTTTTTAGTAAGAAGAGAAAATTCGGAGAAGACCTAATGTGTTTGGATATAATAAGAAGTTTATTATACAACAGAAGGAGGCTTTGGAGTTGAATTAGTGAAGAGTACATATAAAGTTGATAGAATATGAAAGAGAGAAAATATTAGCTCAAAGTTAAACAAAATGTACAAGAAAAAGTGATCATAGTATACTGGATTCAGTCCTAAAAAACAAAACCAAAATTTCACTCTTACCAAGTTGAAAGGATGTGTGTGTGTGTGTGTGTGTGTGTGTGTGTGTGTGTGTGTGTGTGTGTGTGTAGTGGGGGTTGAGAAGGGATTGTGAAAAGATATAAATCCTCATCTTCCAAAAATGGGAAGTCAAAAGGTAATTTCAATTAGAAAATACAGGATGTAGAAACATGTATAAACATGTTACATGGAGACACAGAGGTAAACACCAAAAGATCAAGTTGAAAAATTCAAAGTGGTTGCCACTTGGCAGCAGGAAGTGGGATGGTAGAAGCTTAATAGAGTCATTAGAAACTTCAAGCTTTGGGCCAGCCTTTCCATAAATAACAACCTCAAATAAAGGGAGGAAAGGAAAAGGAAGTGAAAAAATAATAAAATCTGGAAGAATATAACGAAAAACGATTCTATGCCTTTCTCTATGGCTTGAATATGTAACAACGAAGGTATATCATATTTATAATAAAAGACATTTTAAAAATTAAGTATATACATAAATAAACAAGTAATGCACAAACACACTGGCCTAAACAGCCTATGGTATAGTGAACATATCATTATTAGCAGCAGCTTTTGGAAACAAAACCTTATTGTTCCTTTAGTTTTATCATTATGAGATTAACATTTTAAAAGGCAAAGAAGCATAAAGACATAGAAATTTTCTCCCACCGCTGTAAATACTATTCTTCTCTCACTGCCTTTCATGTGACAGTAACATGTTCTCCAATGATCACAGTGATTTGTGTACTTGAATAGTACTCTTACTTAATTGCCTGATTCTGCTCATGATACTTCTTTTAAAAGTTAGACTAGTTTTCTGATATGGGGGGAATTTTCACATTCTCTAAATTTCACTTTTTTAGGTGTATTGAGTATCAGAAAGTTATAGTCTTCCTATCTTAATACAGACATAGACTTTGGAACATGACGAGACAGGTTTAAATACTAGCTCTGCCATTCAATAGCTGTGTAACTCTGCTCAGATTATATTGTATTTCTGAGTTTCAATTTCCTCATTTTAAAAATGGCAATTATAATGCCTACATTGTAGGTGTGTTATAAAGATTATAAATAATTTGTGTAACACAGTAGGTGCTCAGTAAATGATTACTTTTGCTATTAATTTAGGTTAGCTAGGAAAGGGAAAAAATGCATCTTATATCCAAATTTTCTAAAACATGATGTCTCAAATTGATAGAGATCATGCTTTTTTTTGACATAAAATACAATGGAATAGTATTGGGGTGTTCTTCATGAACTGCAAACAGCCTGTTTTCTGTTTCCCACAGGAACTGCTTTGGGGATGCTTTTAGGACAGCCTGAGTGGCATATTGGTGGTACTAATGGTATAAAGTATTGATGTGGGTTTATACTACATGCAATTTTATTTAAACAGGGGAACCCCCTCCCCCCACCCCCTCCAAATACACTCTCTGCATAAAGACAGAAATCTACACAAAATATTGAGGGTAGAAGTAGGGAAGGGTGCATTTGTATGGGATGTTGACATCTTTTATCTATATAACTATGTATAAGTGAATAGAAAACTAAAACACTTTAAATCTAGATTTTGCTATTAAGGACAAATGATGAAAGCAGAAAGCTGAAGACCCAAAGCTGTCAGAAAAATCTGACTAAGCCTCATTAGTCATTTAAGAAATAAATCATAAATAGATCACAATAGAAAGGCTGTCGACTCTGAGGGACTGCTGAGCATACACTTTGGGCATCTTTGTGCATATTTAAAGTGATGAAAGGGAAAAAAACCTACAACCAAGATTACTCTACCCAGCAAGGATCTCATTCAGATTTGACGGAGAAATTAAAACCTTTACAGACAAGCAAAAGCTAAGAGAATGCAGCACCACCAAACCAGCTTTACAAAAAACGCTAAAGGAACTTCTCTAGGCATGAACCACAAGAGAAGGAAAAGACTTACAATAACAAACCCAAAACAATGAAGAAAATGGTAATAGGAAAATACATATCGATAATTACCTTAAATGAAATGGATTAAATGCTCCAACCAAAAGACATAGACTGGCTGAATGGACACAAAAACAAGACCCGTATATATGCTGTCTACAAGAGACCCACTTCAGACCTAGGGACACATACAGACTGAAAGTGTGTTGATGGAAAAACATATTCCATGCAAATGGAAATCAAAAGAAAGTTGGAGTAGCAATTCTCATATCAGACAAAATAGACTTTAAAATAAAGACTATTACAAGAAACAAAGAAGGACACTACATAATGATGAAGGGATCAATCCACAAAGAAGATATAACAATTGTAAATATTTATGCACCCAACAAAGGAGCACCTCAATACATAAGGCAAAGGCTAACAGCCCCAAAAGGGGAAATTGACAGTAACACAATCATAGTGGGGGACTTTAACACCTCCTTTCACCAATGGACAACTCATCCAAAAGGAAAATAAATAAGGAAACACAAGCTTTAAATGATACATTAAACAAGATGGACTTAATTGATATTTATACGACATTCCATCCAAAAAAAACAGAATACACTTTCTTCTCAAGTGCGCATGGAACATCCTCCAGGATAGATCTTCTCTTGGGTCACAAATCAAGCCTTGGTAAATTTAAGAAAATTGAAATTGTATCATGTATCTTTTCCGACCACAACGCTATCAGACTAGATATGAATTACAGGAAAAAATCTGTAAAAAAAATACAAACACATAGACGCTAAACAATACACTACTTAATAACCAAGACATCACTGAAGAAATCAAAGAGGAAATAAAAAAAATACCTAGAAACAACTGACAATGAAAACACAATGACCCAAAATCTAAGGGATGCAGCAAAAGCAGTTCTAAGAGAGAAGTTTATAGCAATACAATCCTACCTCAAGAAAAAAGAAACATCTCAAATAAACGATCTAAACTTACACCTAAAGCAATTAAAGAACGAATAATAAAAAAACCCCCCAAAGTTAGCAGAAGGAAAGAAATCATAAAGATGAAATCAGAAATAAATGAAAAAGAAATGAAGGAGGGCTTCCCTGGTGGCGCAGTGGTTGAGAATCTGCCTGCCAATGCAGGGGACACGGGTTCGAGCCCTGGCCTGGGAAGATCCCACACGCCGCGGAGCAACTAGGCCCGTGAGCCACAACTACTGAGCCTGCACGTCTGGAGCCTGTGCTCTGCAACAAGAGAGGCCACGATAGTGAAGAAGCCCGTGCACCGCAATGAAGAGTGGCCCCCGCTTGCCGCATCTAGAGAAAGCCCTCGCACAGAAATGAAGACCCAACACAGCCAAAAATAAATATAAAAATTTTTTTAAAGTTAAAAAAAAAAGAAATTAATAAAACAATGCATAAAGGCTGGATAGGGTGTGGAGAAAAGGAAACTCTCCTGCACTGTTGGTGGGAATGTACACTGATACAGCCATTATGGAGAACAGTATGGAGGTTCCTTAAAAGCTAAAAACAGAACTACCATATGAACCAGCATTCCACTACTGGGCATATACCCGGATAAAACCATAATTCAAAAAGATACATGTACCACAATGTTCACTGTAGCACTATTTACAATAGCCAGGACATAGATGTAACCTAAATGTCCATCGACAGATGAATATATAAAGAAGACGTGGCACATATACACAATGGAGTATTACTCAGCCATAAAAAGGAACAAAATTGAGTTATTTGTAGTGAGGTGGTTGGACCTAGAGTCTGTTATACAGAGTGAAGTAAGTCAGAAAGAGAAAAACAAATACCGTACGCTAACACATATATATGGAATCTAGAAAAGTGGTACTGACGAATCTAGTGACAGGGCAGGAATAAAGACACAGATGTAGAGAACGGACTTAAGGACACAGGGGGAAGGGGAGACAGGGACGTAGTGAGAGAGTAGCACTGACATATATACACTACCAAATGTAAAATAGCTAGTGGTAAGCTGCCTCATGGCACAGGGAGATCAGCTCGGTGCTTTATGTCCCCTAGAGGGGTGGGACAGGGAGTGTGGGAGGGAGGCTCAAGAGGGGGGGATATGGGGAATATATGTATACATATAGCTGATTCACTTTGTTGTAAAGCAGAAACTAATACAATGTTATAAAGCAATTATACTCCAATAAACATGTATTTTAAAAACCCACACCATTGTAAATCAACTACACTTGAAGATATTTCTTTAGTGCAAAAAAATTTTAGAATGTAAGATTTATTGTGTGTGTGTACCACAGGTTCAATATATATGAATTATGTCAAATTGATTACATTGTTTTTCAAAATAAAGAATTTATGATACTTTATATCAGCTTCATAATGTAAATGCAGAAAAACTATATTAATTTTCTCTAAAGTTCAGAAATAGCCATTTTGCTCATTCAGTATACTATAAACCACTAACTTTATTAAAAAGGAATTCATGACCGACCTCTTCCTTCCAAAGAAATATTTCTCCACTCACACAAGTTTAATAGAATGGTCCACAATGAGCTGACTTCCAACCTTAGAGACACGAGATTTACATCCTGAAATCTCTTTCTTGCAAAAATGTCCAATTAGCATCCTAGCATTACAGAAAAGAAATTGCCTTTTTTCCAGATCTCAAATTCCATACAACTTTAGTCAAGACATCATGTATTTTTTTCACACACACACTGTATTTTATTTTTACAAGACATAAATCAACTGACACCAAGCATTGTAAATGGATGACCACAACAAAAGCAACAATGATTGCAATTACCAAACACGAAACACACTCATACTATGTCATAATATTGACATTCAGTCCAGTAATCCTCCACTGTAACAGCTCCTTTACTTCGCAGTGAAAGACATCATGTATTTTTAAATTATCAGCACTCACCTGAGGTCTTTAAAAATCAACAAAAACATAATTTTGTGTTCTCTTTCATTTATTCTGGTCTAAGTGGTCATTTCTAAATGAAAGTATTTAAGTATGTTAACGTCATCTTATAACATCATATTTCCAATGACTACCATGTCTCCAAAGATGAAATATGAGGAACTCACAATTAGGCTCTACAAAGTTTTACTCTCTGAATCTGTATTACCTTTCTGCTGAACTCCACACTGTTCATTATTCTGTGAGAATACTCTTTTTCTTGTATGGCCATCTCACATGTTCTTTCATTTCATGAAGTTTTTTCCTACAGTTTTATGCCTACTTTATTTCTGAGAAAATGCATTATTTCAGAGGGATATTTATAGACACAAAGACTTCTCTGTAATTCCCTCAGAGTTTCAAGAACTCCTTCTTCTTCTTTTTTTTTTAATACCTAGATTCTGAAGCTCTCCACAAAGCATTACTAAAATTGCATTTACATAAGTATCTACATATTAATCACACATTAATGCATTTACAATTGTATTATGATTTATTGTTAATTTTGGAGCATAAACGTAGCTGTCCTATTTACCACCCTCTTGGAAATCACTTTAATATTTGCACTTAGGACTTGAAAGAGAATGGATAAATAAAAACCTGAAGAATATGCAGATACAATTTATATATTTCTCATAAAATTAGGTGATTATCTAAACTTTATCCAGAAAAAAGAAGAGCCCAGATACTCTGCAGGCATGATACTCGAGAATGTATGGTCTTCTAGCAGGAAAACATGCAGTAATCCATGTGGCAGAGTTTACCTGTGACCAGCTGGGGTTAGTGACCTATGCATTCCTTACATGCAACATATCAGGAGTGGAAAAAGGGAATTTGTCAGTTGTGGCAATAAGTATAATGAAGTTTTGTAGCAGGTCATGCTCATATATTCAACACAGGTACAATCAAAATTTTGCTCAATTCTGATAAATCTAAGTCTATATCTGTTACCATGTCTTTAACGAGGAAATGTCAGAACTGACTCACCAAAAAGAAAAAAAGTGTGTTGTTTGTTTGTTTGTTTTAATTACAGTCACGGTGAGTAAGACATAGCTCAGAACAGCTAATGTGACTTAGTGAGTCTCTCATCAGGAAATACAGTTTCTACTTCCCTGTTTATTCTCCACACCCTGTAGTCAGTAAAGTTTCAATGAAAGACAAATCTACAGGGCGAAAAGAAAAGAAAACTTACATGTGTGGATAAGATCATTTTGACAGGTTTTACCACGTATGTCAGTGTTTCTGGGGATGGACACAAGCCAGAGCTCCCTACTCTGACATTTTCACTGACGACATTCCCCATGATCCTCAATTTGAAAGTGGATAAAAATGTTTTCTATGTTTTCTTCTTTAAGAAATTAAATAAGGAATGCTTTCTAGACATGATCCTCTAATGATTTTCAGTCAGTGGTCATCGACGGAGGAAAAGCACAGAATCTCATCCCTACAGAAGGGTGACATTCAGTCAGGTAAGAAAATTCTCCCCGAAATCAGAGCTTCATCTTTAACATGCAATCAAAGGCTTTCACAGGTTCTTCATCACTCTGCACTCAGCCCTACCATAAGGGATTGGCTCTGAGAATCTCACATCAGATGACTGACAAACATGTCATAGTACACTGATCTGGTACCAGATCCTGCCTCTCTTAATGATCTCCCACAGGGACATTGGAATATTCTAGGATATTTCCTGGAGCCCTCTATTCTACACAGGTACACTTCCAAGTAGAAACAGAAGCTTGGATTCTCACTGGGACCCCTGCTCTGTCCAACCAACCTCTCTAGAAATATGATGTTCTAATCTCTCCTGATTAGAACATTTCAAGGTCTCTCCATGTGCTAATTTAGTAAAGATAAAAGAGAAACAAGAAAGAGCAAACTATGCAGGGAGCAATATATAAGATTCCTTTACTTAATGTATTTATCTGATATATCCAAATATTAAGAAATATAGATTCATTTCATAATGGTCAAGAAAAGAGGAGGAGGAACCTCCATGCCAACAGTATATATAAAATGGAATCAATATTGCATAAGCTCCAGCTTAAGCTTAGCTACGAGGTACTAACTCTTCTCATAAAGAAGCAATAGTTCTCCATCATTTGAAGCACACTGAGGACTCAGACAGCTGGACACTGAGGGTGTAGTCTCCTCACTCGAATTCTGTACCTGCATCACAGAGCCATGAAATATTCCCAAAGAATTATTAAGGATGAGGGGGGGGGGGCCGAAATGAAAAAGATGAACCCATAGTCTGTCCTACCATCTGTTCTGCTGGATATTACCACCATCTTGGCCCAATATGACCTTCCCACTTCTCTCTGGGCCTCCCTACTTTCCACCTCCATCCTCTCATTATATCTTACCTACACTTGGGAACGATTCTAGTTGTTCCACTTATCTTTATCAACAAGTAATCCAAATAGCAACTGTGTATATAACTCCTTAGAAACCTCAGGTCTGACTCAGTAATAATACATGACCTTCGAAGTCCACAGTTTTCCTAATTCCCTTTATTATTTTTTTTCTAATTTCCATGTACTTACACTCTTAAGACGTCCACTGTTCTCAGGTTCGTCTTCCCTGCAAAATCTGTCAACCTAGACATAGACTTAAGTACCACCCTCTAATTATCTCCTAGGGAATCCAGTTTTTAAAAAAGCCTCAGCAAGCCTTACGGACTTTATTAAAGACTCTTTAAGATAACCCATGGGAGATAGCAGTGCACCCATAGATATCTATTTAATACACCCTCAGAGTAATTTTTTTTATAAAGACTCTCCTGGCCAATGAAGACTCTCAGTTCTTCTTCTTCAACATATGCAGGGTCTCACCCTACTGATTACTCTCTGCTCTATCCCAGGTCCACTCCCTTTCCTGATATTACATTCTTTCCCAATTGTGTATGTTGGTAAAATCAAATAACATAAAATATAACATGTTAATTATTATAAAGTGCACCGTTCAGTGATATTAAATACATTCATATTATTGGGTGATCAACATCATCATTTATTATTCTAATACTTTTCTATGTTTTAAACCTGTAACTCTGTATCCTTTAAACATAACTTTCCTTCTTGTTCCATAACCACCTGAAAAGCATCATTACCCTCCCAATTTCTATGGTTTTGACTACACTAAGTACCCCATATAATTGAAATAAGTAGTTGTATTGTTATGACTCACTAAAAGTCACAAAAATGGCATTTTTGGTAGCTCAATTTCCTCAAGATTCATCCATGTTGTAGCATATTCCTAGATCTTTTCCTTCTTAAGGCTGAATAATATTGTATTATATGGGTATACCACACTTTGCTTATCCAGGAACTAGTGGATGAACACTTAGGTTGCTTTCATATTTTAGCTACTCTGATTATTACTGCTCTAAACACTGGAGTACAAATATTTCTTTAAGACCCTGATTTCAATTCCTTTGGGTATACCTCATAGTAAAATTCCTGGATCATGTAGTAATTCTATCTTTCAATATCTGAAAAATTGCCATACTCTTTTGCAAAGCAGCTGTATCATTCTACATTCCCACTGACATAGCACAATGGTTCCAACTCCCTCACATCCTCACCAATACTTGCTTTCTGCTTGTGTATGTGTGTGTGTGCTTGTGTGTGTATGCATGCACACAAATATATAAACATGCATTTAGTGATATGGAGCATCTATTCAAGTGCTTAGTCATTTGTACATCTTTTTGAAGGACCATCTATTCAAGTCTTTTATCCATTTTTGAATCAGGTTGTTTGCTTTTTGTTGAGGTGTAGGAGTTCTCTGTATATTCTGAATAGACATCTCTTGTCAGATACATGGCTTTCAAATATTTTCTCCCATCTTGTGGGTTGCCATTTTACTCTGTTTACATTTCTTTGATACACATTTTTTAAAATTATGTACTGCAAATTGTTAATTTTTTTGTTAGCTGTACCTTTGTTGTTCCTTCGTTTCATATTGAGGAAAACACTGCCAATCCAATGTCATGAAGCCCTTGTCCTGTGTCTTCTTCTAAGACTTTTTATTTTATTAGGTCTTATATTTAGTTTCTTGATACGTTTTCATTAATTTTTGCATATGATGTTAGGTAAGGGTCCATCTTCCTACTTTGCATGTTGACAACATGACTTCTCAGCACCATTTGTGGAAAATACTACCCTTTCTACTTTGAAAAGTCTTGGCAACTTGTCAAAAATCCTTTGGCCATATATCAGGGTTTATTTCTGGGTGTTCTATTCTATTCTATTGGTCTTGAATAAGGGAGAAAATAGTATAACCTATCCAGGTTGATGAAGAACATAAAGAAAGACCAGGACTGAGAATTAGGAGGGCAATATAAAACAGCAGGGAGTAAAAGACAGTGTGAGAGAAGATCTTGTATTTGCGAGTTCATGGAAATAGGATCATGCTAAAACCACTAAACGCCTGACTTTGAACAATACGGTAAATGTGCTAGCAAGAAACATAACACTTACCCATCTCTGGGAAATATAGTATGGGCATAAAGATAAACTACACTCAAATATAGTAAACAGGGAAGGGTTTTCATGGTGTGAAAATACTGTGGGATTTGAAATACAATTTACTTCTGTTCTACCATTGTCTCTAAAATTTTTCAAAGTGTGTATACAAGCAATTCCAATTCTGGTAATGTGCTTGACAGGTTTATATATGAACTTCAGCAGACCAGTAAATGTACATTCATAGTAGGACTGTTCCCTAAAGCAAAAAACAAAACTCAAAAACTGGAAAGACTAGAGTTCACTTTGTCAACACACTTAAAGATGCAATGATGGTTAACGGTCCGAAAACAGAAGGTGTGAGCATGGGTGTAAGAGGTTAATTGCCAGGCTGGGGTGGGGTGCAGAGTTTGAGGGTAACACAGGTCGAAAAGGCTTTTGTCCTATCCTTGATGTTTGAGGTATGGAAATTCACAGGTCACTACCTTCATTTCAAACTGAATGAATGCACTATTCAATTTCTTTAAACAGGCGAAGTAAACATGAGTGATAATAAATTTCAAACTGTCGCTAATCAAATAAGATACTAAGAAAGCTTAAATAATATGATTAAGAATGAAGTGGACAGATTGTCCAAGATGGTAGCATTCAAAGACGCGGAGCTTGATGCCTTTCATGGGCACACCAAAGTCACAACAGTTTACAGAACAGCAATTGATAAAAAAGTCCAGGACCTACCGTAAAAGATGTTTTACAGCTAAAGATATAAGGAAGGCACCTCGACAAGACAGAAAAGAAGGGCAAAATCTCAATAGAGTCAAGACCCATACCACCAGGTGGGTGGCCCACAAATGTGAGAATAAGTACAATTTCAGAGGTGCTCCCAGGTAGCAAGGGGTATGAAGCCAACATCAGGCTCCCAAGCCCAGGGATCCTGTTCTGGAAAGAAGAGTTCCTCGAAAGTTGGGCTTTGAAGACCAGTAGTGCTTATTTTCCAGAGAGCCAGAGGGTTGTGGGAAATAGAGATTCCACTCTTAAAAGATGCTCACAAAATCCCACATGATCCGAGAATCAGAACAGAAGCAGTCATTTGAAAGGATCCCGGGTCACACCTACCTCCTGATCTTGGAGAGTCTCCCAGAGAGGCAAGAGGCAACTACAGCACAGCCTCAGGGACAGAGACACTGGCAGCAGCCATTCGGGGGAGCTCCTTCTACCTCGTGGACACTGGTACCAGCAAGCATAATTTCAGAATCCTCCCTCTATTTTTTTAGCCTCAGGACCTAGCCCTACCCATTTCCACCAGACTAGAGACACAAGTACTAGGATGCTACAGGCCAAGCAACTAACTGAGCAAGGGCATAGCCCCACCCACCGGCAAACAGGCTGCCTTCAGACCCTCTCAATGCACAGCTGCCCCTGGACATGGGCCCAGCCACCAAAAGCCCCAGGACCAGCCTCCACACCTCAGTGGACAGGCACCAGCCCCAGAGTCCCTGGCCCCTCTGACAAGTGAGCCTACTCTGGCCTTGGAGTCAGCCTCACCATCGGCAGGTGATAACTGCACAGGGACTGGATGGAGCTTGGACCTACCCAACAGCAAACCTGCTCTAGCATTGGGATCAGCCTCATACACCAACAGGCACACACCAGCTCCAGGAATACCACAGCTCAGCAGCCTGTGTGACCAGAACACTCACTTGCAGGCCAGAAGCAGCCATGGACTCAGCTGGGTCCTGACCCTGCCCACCAGAATGCCAACACAAGATTAGGGATACCCCAGACCCTGGAGATAGCTGTGTCAGGAACAGTGATCCAACACCGACTTTGCGACTCCTGGGCCCTGCAGCCAGAACTCAGGACCTGTCTCTTCCTCCCAGTAGCCAGCATAGCCCCAGGACCAGTGACTGGGCACTAGCCCTGATTATCACCTGGACTGCAGTTCTACCCATAAGTGAACCAGCACTAGATTTGGTGTCCCCCAGAGTTGTGCAGCCAGCTGCCTTATGATTTAGTCTCACCAAGCAGCACAGACAGCCTCCATACTAGGCAGAGCCTGGCAAACGAGCAGTCTGGGGGCAGCCAAGCCTACCAGACCACCCACAGTAGTCAGCCCACCACAACAGAAGAGCCCAAGCAGCCCACATAGGGGGTACACCTAGAACATATAGTTCTAGTGACCAGGGGACACTGGGTTGCTGGGACACATAGGACCTCTCCTACAAAAGGCCACTTCTCCAAGGTCAGGAAATGTAACGAACCTACTACATACATAGCAATAAAAACAGCAAGTTAAGAAAAATGAGGTGACACAGAAACACGATCCAAATGAAGGAACAAGATAAGAACTCAGAAGAAGATCTAAGTGAAGTGGAGATAGCCAATCTACTCAAGAAAGAGTTCAAGGTAATGACGGTAAAGATGATCAAAGAACTCAGGAGAAGAATGGACGACCAGAGCAAGAAGTTAGAAGTTTTTAAAAAAGAGTTAGACCATTAAAGAACAACAAAACAGAGATAGGAGAATGCAATAACTGAAATGAAAAATACACTAAAAGGAAACTACAGTAGACTAAATGATACAGAGGAATGAATCAGAAAACTGAAGGACAGAGTACTGGCAATCACTGAAGATGAACGGTAAAACAATAGATTAAAATGACATGAGGAAAGTTGAACAGACTTGTGAAACAACATCAAGTGTACTAATATTTGCATTATACTGGTCCCAGAAGCAAAAAGGGAAGAGAAAGCAGTGTAGAACATACCTGAAGACATACAAGCTGAAAAGTTCCTTAACCTGGGAAAGAAAACAGACATCCAAGTCCAGTAAACACAGTAAGGCCAAAACAGGATCAACCCAAAGAGGACCACACCAAGACTCACTGTAATTAAAATGGCAAAAAAAATAAAGATAAAAAGACACTATTAAAAGGAGCAAAGGAAAAGCAACAAGTTACAAACATGGGAACTTGCATAAAGTTATCAACTGACTTTTCAGGATAACCTCTGCATGCCAGAAGGGAGTGGCATGGTATATTTAAAGTCATGAAAGGGAAAAGCCGATAACCAAAAATACTCTACCCACCAAGGCTCTCCTTCAGATTTGATGGTGATATCTAAAGTTTTACAGAGAAGCAAAACTAAAAGAGCTCAGCATCGCCAAACCAGCTTTATGAGAAATCTTAAAGGGGCTTTTCTAAGTGAAAAAGAAAAGGCCACGACTGAAACATAAAAATTAGGAAAGGAAACTTACTAAAGGAAAAAGCTCATTGGTTAAGGCAAATATTCAACAAAGGTAGTAAATCAACCATGTACACAGCTAATAGGAAGGATGAAAGAAAATGGTAATAAAATCATCTATATTCACAATAAGAAGTTAAGGCACACACAAACAAGTAGATGTAAAATATAAGGTCAAATTCAGTAACTGTGGGGGAGGAGAGTAACAATGCAGGGTTGGCAGTGTCCATGTGAAATTAAGAGCTCAGCAACTTAAATAATCACACACACACACACACACACACACACACAAATACACAAAACTGAAAGAAATCCAAACATAATATTAAAGATAGTCCTCACATCACAGATGAAGGGAATAAAAGGGGAAGAAAGGAACACTGAAGAAATTAAAGAGGGATTCTAAAAATACCCAAGACAAATGAAAATGAACACACAATGATCCAAAATCTATGGGACATGGCCAATGCAGATCACGGGGGAAGTTATAGTGACACAAGCTTATTCTTAGGAAACAAGAAAAATATCAAATAAACAACCTAACATTACACCTGAAGGAATTAGAAAAAGAAGAAAAAAAAAACCCAAAGCTGTCAGAAAGAAAAATTAAGAAAACATCACCATATGCAATCACATCAAAAAGAATAAGATACCTAGGAATAAACACACCTAAGCAGGTAAAAGACATGTGCTCAGAAATCTATCAGCCATTGGTGAAAGAAGTTGAAGACAACACAAAAAGATGGAAAAACATAGCATGTGCATAGACTGGAAGAATTAATACTCTTAAAATAACCATACTACCAAAGACAATCTACAGATTTAATGCAATCCCTATCAGAATACCAAAGCATTTGCACAGAACTTGAAAAAGTAATTTTAAAATTTGTATAGAAACACAAAGATCCCAAATAGCCAAACAATCTTGAGAAAGAACAGAGCTGGAGGCATCACGCACCTTGACTTCAGACTATACTGCAAAGCGACAGTAATCAAAGAGAAAGGTACCGGAGCAAAAACAGACACAAAGATCACTGGAAGAGAACAGAGATCCCAGAAATAAGCCCACACACTTATATTTAATTGATTTATGACAAAGCCGGCAATATGGAGAAAAAACTGTCTCTTCAATAAGTGGTACTGGGAAAACTGGACAGCTAGATGGAAAAGAATAAAATTCGATTATTTTAGCACAGCATATATAAAATGAATGCAAAACTGAATAAACACCTAAATGTAGGACCAGAAACCATAAAACCCCTAGAGGAAAGTATACAACATTCTTCAACATAAATGATAGCAACAGTTTTAGGTTCAGTCTACTAAGGCAAATGAAACAAAAGCAAAAATAAACAAATGGGACTTCACTAAACTTAAAAGATTTTGCACAGCAAAGGAAACCAAAGACAAAATGAAAAGACAACCTGCTGAAGGAGACACAATATTTGCACATGATAAGAGGTTAACACCAAAAAGATGACCAAGCAAGGGTTCATATCTAAACTACAGAAACAGCACATACAACTCAATATCAAAAAAACACCCAAAATCTTTTTTAAAAAAATGAGAAGACCTAAATAGACATTTTTCCAAGGAAAAAATACAGATAGACAGCCAGAACTCACAAAGATGCTAAACATAGCTAATCGGCAGTAAAATGCAAATCAAAACTACGAGATATATCACCTCAGTCTTGTCAGAAAGGCTGTCATCAAAAAGATCACAAATAACAAAGGTTAGTGAGGATGTGGAGAAAGGGAAACTCTTGTACACTCTTGATGTGAATGTGAAGTAGTGCAGCTACTGTGGAAGGCAGAATGGAGGTTCCACAAAAAACTAAAAATAGAACTACCATAATATCCAGCAATTTCACTGTTGGGTATATCAGAAGAAAACAAAAACACTATTTCAAAAAAATAACTGCACCCCAATGTTCATAACAGTGTTATTTGCCATAGCCAAGATATAGAGTCAAACTAAGTGTTCATCAATAGCTTAGTGGATAAAAAAGATTTTTTATGATGACTTCCGCAAAAAATGAAATTTTGCCATTTGCAAGAACATGGATGGACTTGGAGGGTATTATGCTTAGTAAAATAAGCCGCAGAGAAAACAAGCATGGTATGTTATGAGAAAAAAAGCATGGTATGTTATGAGAAAACAAGCATGGTATGTTATCATTTACACGTGGCATCTAAAAATTTGAATACAACACAAACAACAACAACAAAAAAACAGACTCACAGATTAAAGAACAGACTAGTGGTTACCAGCAGGGAGAGATAGGGTGGAGGAGCAAAATAGTGGTAGGAGATTTTGAGGTACAATCCACTATGTATAAAATCAATAATCTACAGTGGTGTACTGTATAGCATGGGGAATATAGCCACTCTTTTATAATAACTATAAATGGAGAAGAACCTAAACATTTATGAATCACTGTTGTACCTCTGAAACTAATATAATAATGTAAATTAACTATAGATCAATAAAATATAAAGTAAGAAACAATAAAGGGGAGACAGATTATTAGATAGAAATCAATTAAATAAACACAAGTTTTGGAAATCAGGAATTAAAACACAACATGTAAGACACAACATTGGCATTTAAAGTGTACAATCTATTCATTTAAAAGAAATCATTTAAGTGGTAAAAAATGGTACCCATTCTCACAATTTTGTATATCTAGGATAAATTACTATCTACAAAAATATGTTACAAATATTCACTCAAAAAGAAAGAGAAAATTTGGATAAACCCATTTTAGTATACAAATTTAATATCAAAGTCTCTAGGTAAAATTGATTTGAATAAGTTCTGTTAGCCACTTCTAGTTTCTTTGTGATGTAAAATCTTTTAAAGCATAAAAATCAGCCTTTCTACATTATTCCACTAGACATACATGGAAGTTAAAAGAAATGAGAAGAGAGAACAATCAACCAGGAAGGTGAATTTACTGAGAAACAGTCATTCGTTCTCCCTCCTCCTTTTCTTTTCCTCCTTTTCCAGGTCTCTTTCGGTTCCAATCAAGAGAAGTCTTGAGAGTTCTGAGAATATTTCTTTGACGGCTTCAAATCACCATACCTACATCCTCTGACACAACTACACACACGGGAACAAAAATAAACCTCTACTATCTACTCATGTAGGAGGGATTCATGCAAAATTAACTCCTACATGGAGACCAACAGGTGAGTTTTCTACCTATTCTTTATAATGTCCTTCCATTATAGTAAATCCCACACATTATGAGGCAGAAGTGGTTACGTGAGCTTTTCCTTGAAGTCAAAAATCTTGCATTCATTTCAAGCACCTGGTGATCATAGGGTACAGCCAGAGAAGGTGCCATCCCCCCTGGGGGTGGGGGGTGGCGGTGAATGGGCTCCCACACCCATGCATCTCCTGATGTACAGATTCTGGAGAAAAGAAGGGCGATCATACCGCAGTCAGCCTGTCAGGCTGTCGGGCCACTGGGCGACCCGACCAGCCTGGAAGTGTCCCATCAGTTGCTGAAAGCAAAACTCTGTCCCCACCCTGTGACGTCAGGCAATTTGGGCCAGAGAGTCAGAGGATAATCAAATCAGATAGTCAGAGGATACTCAGAGGTAATCAACTCCTCCTCTCTGCTCACCTCCTTGGGGTTACAGCAACCCCATCTCCAAACCCAAATCTGACCCTGGAGTGCCAAACTGGGAGTGGCAGGTGGGCTCTGCCCGTGCTTCAGCGCCCTCTGGAGGTTGTCTGCTCTAAAGCCAACTCTCAGCCCTTCCTTCTCCTTCCCTAGTCATGGGGGCTGCCTTGGTCTCCTGCAGCTGCTGGCCTGATTTCATTCTTCTTTTTTCTCAAATTACAATGAAGTGTCTTACAGAAGTTTGGAATCTCTTGAAGAAGGAAGATCTTTTAGTCAATACACCTTAACTGTGAGAAGTTGGTATCAAGAATGAACCTGAGGGCTTCCCTGGTGGCGCAGTGGTTGAGAATCTGCCTGCTAATGCAGGGGACACGAGTTTGAACCCTGGTCTGGGAAGATCCCACATGCCGCGGAGCGGCTGGGCCCCTGAGCCACAGCTGCTGAGCCTGCGCGTCTGGAGCCTGTGCCCCGCAACGGGAGGGGCCGCGATGGTGAAAGGCCCACGCATCGCGATGAAGAGCGGTCCCCGCACCGCGATGAAGAGTGGCTCCCGCTTGCCGCAACTGGAGAAAGCCCTCGCACGAACCGAAGACCCAGCACAGCCAAAAATAAATAAATAAATAAAAATAAAAGTAGCTATAAAATGTAAAAAAAAAAAAAAAAAAAGAATGAACCTGAAATACTGTATTTTTCTCCTGATGATTCCAAGGAGAGACAGCACAAGTTTTCTAAATCATAAGAAGAACCAAGGTAAATATGATATTCTGAGCCAGAGATGAAAAAGCAGTTTCTAGCACCCCTTCCTCATGTCATTTAACTGGAATTTAAATCAATCAACTGCCACTGGTTTTTAAGTCACATGACCCAACTTTAAATCAATCAGCTGCTTCCCCGTAACTCACATGACTTGGCTTTGAATAATAAGAAACTCAGAGGTATAAAAAGGATGTTCTGAACAATAAATGGAAAAACAACATTTTAGAAAGTTTTTTCTTTTCGAATGGACCATTCATTGCCTACAGAATAAAGGATTCTCTTGTGGGTTTCTTGAACTATAAACACATACAATGTCTCCGTTGGCTTCACTGCCTTAGATTTGGGTTTTTTGTTGTTGCTATTGTTAACATATTTCTTGGAATATAATTACTTTACCTTGTTGTGTTAGCTTCTGCTGTATAACAAAGTGAATCAACTATTCGTATACATATATTCCCATATCCTCTCCCTCTTGTGTCTCCCTCCCACCTTCCCTAACCCACCCCTCTAGGTGGTCACAAAGCACTGAGCTGATCTCCCTGTGCTATATGCAGCTGCTTCCCAATAGCTATCTATTTCACCTTTGGTAGTGTATATATGTCCATGCCACTCTCTCACTTCATCCCAGCTTACCCTTGCCCCTCCCTGTGTCCTTAAGTCCATTCTCTACAGCTACGTCTTTATTCCTCTGCAGCGACTCCTGCTAGGGATGGATACTTCCTCTTATGCTCAGGAAAATCCCCTAGCTTGAATATGATTTGAGTTTGATCCTGTGAAACCATCAGAACTTCCCACCAGAGATAAATGAGGAGATTCTGGCCTTTATTAGTATGCACGATGAACACGGGTGTCCTGGCTGTACTTGCCAACCCTCCTATTTACCCACCTATTTTTATCCACCTTCCTCCCTGTGAGTACCTTTGACCAACCCTGAGCTCAGACTCCTGACCTATTCCAGTGACTTTGTCAGTCTTTCTTTAAAAATGGACAGGTAATGAAATGAAATTAACCTAGAAGCAGCAGCTCAGTAAGGGAAATAAAATCATCAGAAGTTATCTAATCACAGCCACAGCCATCCAGGGCTCTGTCTTATCTCCTGGGTCATAAGAATGGTACCTTCCTAAACTTGAAGGACATCCAATCAACTAAGCAAAGGTGTTGCTCACCTCTGGCTCTTGGAGGGATTGCTAGGCACTCTACCCAGTGTACACTAACTGCAAAACACTGTCATGGTTGTGAAACACCTATGATCCAGGAAAGCTTTTTGGGGTGCATGGGGAAGGTTTCTTTTTGACATCAAGCAAAAAATAAATCACCAAGCTCTTTGAGCACAGGGGTTCTTAAGACGGCAGTAGAAGGAAGGAATGGGCAGAAAAGATGATCTCCAATGAAGTTAAGGACATTTTCCCAAAAGAGTAGGATTTAGTCTCAGTTTAAGGAGAACACTTTTAAATAGCTGGGACAGCTCCAAACTGCAGTTTAGGGAACGAGTGCTTCAAAAGAACAGTGCTTTAAAAGTCCTGGCAAGGCAGCAAGAGGATGAAGAGTTGGTTTTGCATAGTTTTGAACACAGGAGTAAAGAAGCAGAGGCATCTCTGACTAAAAGGCCCTGAGATCCTATGGCATCAATGGGTCAGTTGCAGGGGCAGGGGTGTGGGGGGCGATATTTCTCTCTCAATGTCTCCCAGGGCAGCCACCCCTCCCTACCCTAACCCCCAGTCCCTTCACCCTTCCTCCCTCCACTGTTGGGTCCCCAGGGACAGCACTTCTTACGCTGGAGCGCTCAGGCACCATCTCTGCAGTCTGGATTCTTCCTGGAGCCTGGCAAGTTCTGGGACAGGAAGACAGGTCTGCAAGCCCGCTGCGGTGCAGTCGGACCTGGAGGCCTGGAGAGGAACTGGAGCCCTGAAGCCCACCCACGTCCTTGAAGCCGAGGGAGGAACACATCCTCCTAACAGTACTTCTCAGGGGTCAGCGTGCTCCCCCCCACCCGACGGTGATCCATACTCACTTGAGGCAGCAAGCACTGCCTCTAACTGGCCCCCTCGATTCCGCCTTAAGGGTCCTCGCACATGTGTGATAGCGCAGGCCCCGGATCTCTTTAGTCAGCTGAGGCCAGTGCTGCCGGGATCCCTCCAGTCCCATCCCCCAGCCCCTCCCTCTCGGACTGTATGTAATAGAAGAAAGAGCACAGAGGAATAGGCTGAATCAAGGGATCTGGGAGCCTGGGTATGAGTTTGAAGACCGAGAACCTAAGGCGCAATTACATATTATTGGAAACTCTTGTGGGGTGTGTGAGGGGAGGTTAGGGGGCTGAGAGGCTGAGTCGACCTGGTGAGTCCAGTCCCAGGACACTACACAGCCCCGCCCCCCTTTCCTTGCCATCAGAGAAGGGTGCCGCAACTCCAGCTGGGACTCTGCACTTCCCCCTCCCTGATTCTCCAGAAGAGCAGGTGGCCCCCCTCTGAGGGCAGGGGCAAGACCACGGACCAAGTCCCCCTGCACTAAGGCACTACTGGAAGCTCTTCCTGAACAGCAGTCCTGGCTTGGAGCGAACCCGTGTACCGCCAAAGCTGGTCTCGTCCTGCAGCTGAGGGACGCAGGCTTTAAGTCAGCTGCCTTGGCTTTAAATCAATCAGCCCCCCCTTTAAGTCAGGTGACCTGATTTTAAATCACTGTGTGCCCCTCAAGCCTGCAACTTCAAAAGTTGGGAACTTCACTTTGATCCCAGCACCTCACACAGCTGAATGCACACTGTAGTCACCCCCAACCCTGGCTTAGAGGCAGGATATAAGGTAAGGGGATGGGCGTGCACACATGGTGATGAGGGTGTACTTCATGGACCAGAAGGGTCCAGGTACTCTGGGCACAGCAAGCAGTGCACGATACAGCAGCTCCCTGGCAAAGCTGGTGATGCACAGGGGGAGCAGGCACACCCAGGCATGCAGAGGCTCCAGGGCGGGAGCTGGGGCACAACCAGCCGGGAGGGTGTGAAAGCGGAGGATCTGAGCCTTCTTGAGAAAGGCAGACACAGAGGATGGATGAGAAACAAAGACCAGATGAAACATGGATTTGAAAAATACACCCTGCTCTTGAATTGGGATGGGGGGCACCCCAGATTTGAATCTTCTTACTCCCCAGTCGCTAGTGCTTTGGCATTTGCCCAATTACTTATAAAATGTGACTGATAATATCTAACCCATAGAATACAGCATTTGGAGTGGTTTTGCGTGTTTATGTTTCTATAGGGGAACAAACTTTTCTACAAGAAAAATGTATATTTTCTGAAATAAATTAAAACCCCTTTTTGAAAAGTACTATATCGGACTTCCCTGGTGGCGCAGTGGTTAAGAATCTGCCTGCCAAGGCAGAGGACATGGGCTCGAGCCCTGGTCAGGGAAGATCCCACATGCCGCAGAGCAGCTAAGCCCATGCCCCACAACTACTGAGGCTGGAGGCCACAACTACTGAAGCCTGCGCGCCTAAAGCCTATGCTCCACAACAAGCGCAACAAGAGAATCCACCACAATGAGAAGCCCGTGCACCGCAACAAAGAGTAACCCCCGCTCCCTGCAACTAGAGAAAGCCCACACGCAGCAACGAAGACCCAACACAGCCAAAAATAATTAAATTAATTATTTTTTTAAAAAAACTACTATATCCTTCTATACATCTTCTCTGGGAAAAACAGAGAGAAGGAGTGGGAGAGTGAGAAAGACCAATACTTAGTGCACATCCCTGATGCAAGTGCTCTGCTGGCTCAGATAGTTTTATGCCCACTTTACAAAGGAGGAAGTAAGCTCAGAGAGGTTTAGTAATTTTCCCAAAGCCAAACAGCTACTGAGTGGCAGAACCAGGATCTGAACCAAGTCTGTTGCCTTCAAAGCCTAAGCCCTCATCACAACAAAACTCAATTAATATTTACATTTATCGAATTACATTGCAACCTGGGGAGTTCTTGGCACAGTCCTGAATAAGAGTGAGAAAGAAAGAAATAGCATTGTTCATCCAGTCAACCAAAATTTTTGAAGCAGCTGCTAGATACCTGGCCCTGTTTGGAGTTCAGCAGTGATCAAGACAGGAAGAGTCCTGCTTTCATGAACCATGTAGTGGGGAGGAGAGACGGGTGCAACTTGGGTGAGGGATTTCACCTTGCTGGGCCTCTGTTTTCTCATCTGGAAAATGGGATGGGTGTTTCTCATTTTCTGGGATTGTCCCGCCCTCATATTCTCTGATTCCATAAGAAGCATTTGTTTTCCTGTTTCTTTAAAATTCAATCAGGCCATGAGCTGTGATGAATGTCGTTAGCTGCTCCCCAAATCACTCTATTTCCACCCATTTCCTGTGATCAGGTCTTTCCCCCAACATGACTCACAATCAATCAAGTCACAGAAGCTAAGGGGCACCCAGCAGAAGAATTCCAACCCTGGCTTCTCAGGAGCTCTGCGGTCTACCTGGCCAGGTAAACTTCACGCACCTGGCACAAGGTGGCCATCCCTGGTTTCACATCAACATGATCTCAGGCACAAACCTCCTTGTTTTTCCATTTTGTCTTTAAGTTACTTGCTGAAACAACTGCACAAATATGAAAAAAGATACAAAATCAGGCATCCTCTGCCCTCAGTGCCTACTAAATGATTTTCTGCCACTTTAATGATAAAGATACAACATTTCAGCATTCCGCTGCCCTTATTATTTTTCATTTTGTTGATATTTCTACTGAATACATCTTTCAATATTTTAACAATGGAACATGTATTCAGGTTGTTCCACACACAGCCTTTGGTGGTAAGGGTTTTGTTGTTATATTTCTATTATGTTTCCTTTAAAAATAATTATCCTGTTTAAATGGATTACGTCAATTTTATACGCATTTATCATATGATATTGATGAAATTAATACATAGAGGGCAGTAGTACAAATTGATTGGAATTGAGAGCCTCCATTAGCACACTTAAATATGAATATTATATATATACATATATATATTTATAAGCCAAATTACATGCTGAGTGAGATTCTCCTACTCTTTTTCACTCTCTGCCCCTCAAGCCTGTGAGAAATGGAATATTTCTTGCCATATCAGTAAAAAAAGGATGTCACAGACATCAGCACTTGCAGCCCTCCCGTGTGAGCCGGCAGGCCCTGAGGAACTCAGGATATGCAAATACAGAATGCTGGCCCCAGAGAGCTGAGGTGCATATCAAAGGAAGGATTTCAGTGAGCCCAGACGCTTGCATCTTCCCATACAAAGAAAAGCGCTACATTCCTCACCTTGGGAGAGCTGGTTTTCCTTAGTTAACAATCACCTTTTGATGTTCCCCATTACCTGCGCCATTCCCCTCCCCTGTCCCCTCCCCCCAGTACTTTAGCTCAGGGAGGAAGGAGCGCAGAGAGACTCAGCTGAACAAGGGGCCTGCGAGCCTGGGGATGCGTTTTCAGCCGCTTTCCCCGCAGTCAGGAGGAGGGGCGCTGACGCTCCAACCGGACCCTGGGCCTCCCTTGCCCCGTTTCCCCTCAGGACGCTCAGGCCGACCCACTCCCCACGCCCACCAGGCCCGGCGAGCCAGGCCGAGGGCAGGGGCGAGAGGAGGGACTGAAGTTCCCCGGGACCAGACGCAGGGGGCCGCTCTTTCTGCACAGCAGCGGCGGGTGGCAGCGACCCCCTGCCCCTCAGAAGCTGGTCTTGCGCTGACGCCCGGGCACCGGACCAGGAGGAGGGTCAGCGCCCACTTACCCGGCCCGCGGTCCCCAGGACTGTCGTGGCTTCAGCCGCCAGGGCCCCTCCAGAGCCGGCAGCCTCAGTGAGGCCTCCCTCCCCTCGGGCTCCGGGGCACTTCAGTGACAGCGGAGGGAAGAGACACCGAGCCAGGAGTTCCAGCTCTGCGGAAACGTGGGCTCCGTTCTGGGCGAGGAGGTGAGACCGCTCTGCCCCCAGGCCTTCCGGGAGTGAGGGCGGCGCTGGGGGAGGAGCCGCCTGCAGCCGCCAGGAGCCCTTCCGGGGGTCCTGGAGGCGCGGCCCGGCCTGGGGGCCCCGCCCACTGTGGCTGCAGCCCAGGCCTTTTTCCTCGAATCCTACACAAGAAAGAAAGATACACAGTCTATAGTAAATATTCACAAATGATTGTTGCTGCTGTGCTTACTATTCTATTAAAGGTGTAAAATCCATAAAACACTTTAAGTTCAAAGTTAAATATGAATTTTTACCTTTCTAATTATGTCTCTGCTATTCCCAACTGTGATTAATGAATCAGAGACTGTGGCATCACCAGTTAAAAATGAGCTTGAGAAAAAAATAGAACTCAGGCCCACCAGACCTACTGAATCACGATCTGCACTTTTACAATCTCCCCAGTGTACTTGTGTACCCATGAATAGTTGAAAGGTACATTTCTACCTCGACATGTCTTTTCTGTCTGAGAAATACACACATTTTATACAGTTTGATATAAATAACACACCCAAAAATGCATATGCCTTTGTTGAAACCATCATTTTATCATTTCTTTTCCAGATAAGTATAGTCTCTACACTGGTTTTGTGGATCACATGCCATACTCTTTTCTTGTAGTTAGAAATAAGGTAGAGAAAGTTACTTTGTAAATATATATATATATATATATATATATATATATATATATATATATTAGTGGGTAATTGAAGACAGTCTTCTAAATTAAAAGCAGTTCTCTTAACTTGCTGTTTTCTTCTTGGGTCACATTATGAACTCTTCCCGTGGCCACATGGCATGTGTACTTTTAATTTCAGGGGCTGCTGACATTCCAGGATGTGGCCATAGATTTCTCTCAAGAGGAGTGAGAATGACTGGACCAAAATCAATGGGAATTGTACAGGGATGTGATTTTAGAGAAGTATAGGAACCTGCTCTCCTTGGGTGAGGATACCTTCCTTCCAGAATTCCTTATCCAACCACAGGGTTTAGAGTCCTTCATTTGTAGAATGTCTCCTGGAATCTTCTGCTTCCTACAATAGGGTTTCAGATTGCAACGTTTCAGGAAAGATTGGGAGTTTGTGGGTATAATTTATCTTATTCTTTTAAAATTGCAGCCTCCCTTTTAATATACTTTGTAACTGCTTGGGAAGTGTCTATATGAACTGTGTACTATATGCTTCTGTTATAGTCCTTACAATATTTTTTTGCCTTATTTTCTGTAACAATTTTCCATGGATTCTTTGGGCTTAAGGTATATTAAAAGGGAGACTGCGATTCTGGGACTTCCCTGGTGATGCAGTGGTTAAGAATTCACCTGCCAATGCAGGGGACCCGGTTCGATCCCCGGTCCGGGAAGATCCCACGTGCCACGGAGCAACTAAGCCAGTGGGCCACAACTACTGAGCCTGCGCGCCACAACTACTGAAGCCGGCGTGCCTTGAGCCCGTGCGCCATTTATTGTTTGGAGAATAAAACCGCCTCCGAGTGATTAAAATTTAGACCAGCTAGTCAAAATGCTTTATCACCTGTTCTTCTAAAGCACTGATCAACGGAACAAGTTTTACTAGGGATAACAGTGTGATTGTATTCTGGAGTTCATATGGGCAATATGGTTTATGACCTTGATGCTGGATCACGACATTTCAATGGCATAACTGCTATTAATTGTCTGTTTGTTCAACGATTAAAGTCTCACGTGATCTGAGTTCAGACTGGAGTCATCCTGGTTGGTTTCTGTCTATTGCAGATTTCTTCCAGTATGAAAGGACAAGAGCAATTCGGCTTCCTTTACAAAATGTCTTCAAACTAAATGATGATGTAATCTACATTCAATTAATTTATACATACCCTACTGTAGAACAGGGTTTGTTACGGTGGCAGAGCCCGGTAATTATGTAAACCTGAAACCTTTATCTGCAGTGGTTCAAGTCCTCTTCCTAAGAATATGTTTATAATCAACATTCTTTCACAAATTACCCAATTTAATTCACCATAGCATTCCTCATATTAACTAAATGGAGAATCCTAGGCTATATGCAAATCCAGAAAGGGCCAAAAATCATCAGCCCCCATGGATTATTACAACCCATTGCTGAGGCATTCAAATTACTTATTAAAGAACCACTATGTCCATCAACATCATCAATTTATATATTATTGCCCCAATGCTAGCCTTAACCCTGGCTCTCACAACATGAATTCCTCTTCCCATATCTTATCCACTAATTAATATAAATGTAGGCATATTATTTATATTAGCCATATCACACCTAGCCATCTATTCCATCCTCAGATCTGGATGAGCTTCACGTTCAAAATACTCACTCACTGGAGCTCTAGGGACAGTAGCACAGACAATCTCATATGAAGTAATGTAACAGTTATTCTATTCTCAGTCTTACTGATAAATGGATCATTTACACTTTCAACAGTAATTATTACACAAGAACACCTATGACTAATTTTCTCCTGACCCCTACCCAGAATTTGATTATCTCCGCAGTAGCAGAAATCCAATGAAGGCCCACTTGATTTAACAGAAGTAGAATCAAAACCTGTATATGTCTTCAATGTAGAAAATGTAGCAGGCCCATTCACCCCGTCCTTCCTAGAGAATATGTCAATTTCCCTATAATAAACATTTCCACAACAATCTATTTTTAGGAGCATTTGACAATCCCTAGGTTCCAGAATTATAGATTCTTTCATCCTGTGAATATAGTTTTTTTTAAATAATTTTTATAGTTTTACTACCTTTAAACAAAATGTACTCCATTGCTGTGGAATATTCCTTCATAGGAGCGTGCATGATTCATTTCTGCATCCGCTTGTGATGGCCTTCAAGTTCTTTCAGGTTTGGCTCCTGTGGCTGCAGAGTCCATGTCCGTGTGTCCTGGTGCAGGGCTGGTGGGTTTGTGTTCAACTGGGAGGAGCACTGTGGGTCTGTGTGCACGGACTTCGCTATCTGAGGCCCGATTATTTCAGAAGTGGTTGCATCCCCCCCGCTGCATACCAGGCTTTCCATTGCTCCACATCCTGCTGATAGTTGATACTATGTCTTTCATGTCTGCCATTCCGGTAGGTGTATGCACAGTATTTTTCTTATGGCTTTAATCCCTCGGTTGTTAGTGAAGTTGTGCATCTTGTGGTATTCATGGACTATTTCCTGTTGTTTTTTAAAAAGTTTTTAAAATTGTGGTCAAATACACATAACATAAAATTTACTGTCTTAACCATTTTTAAGTGCACATTTCAGGGTCAAGAAGTAATTCGCACTGTTGTGCAAACCTGACCGCCATCGTCCTCCAGAACTTTTTCATCTTGCAAAATTGAAACAGTCCCCATTAAACACTCACTCCCCATTGTCCCTCCCTCAGCCTCTGGCACTCAACATCCTACTTTATGTCTCTATGATTCCAACTGCTCTAGAGGTCTTGTATGAGTGGATCAAGCACTGTTTGTTTTTTGTGTCTAGCTTACATCACTGAGCATAATGCCCTCAAGGTTCATCCCTGCTGCAGCCCGTGTCAGAATTGCCTTCCTTTGTAGGCGGAATAAACATTCCCTTGTATTGATGGACTGTGTTTTTCTTCTCCGTTCATCCATTAGTGGACACATGTAATATCTACATTCATTTCTCCTGTCATAATATTTGTGGAATAATGTCAGAAAGTCCTATGAATCAAAAGTCATTTGCCATTAACTTTTTTCTTCAACTTTTTATTGTGAAAAACATCAAAGCTAAGAAAAGGGAAAAATACATGTCAGCTTCACTTGTGTTCAGGAATTAATACTTTACGGATTCACTTTATTCCCTGTGTGTTGTGCTATGCTTGTGCATGTGCCTGTTTGCATACATATGCTGTGCATGTGCATAGGTATGTGCACTTGCACACGTTAGTGTGTCCATGGGCATATGCGTGCATGTGTGTTCATATGCTAGTGTGTGAATATATTTGTTCTGTGCACGTGCATATGTTTGTGTGTGTGCTGTGCCTGCCTGTGTGCACACCTGTGTGTTTGCTGGAACCACTTGCACTTGCAAGTTGGTTGCAGACTGAATTGTGCCCCAGATATATCCGCACGCAGCTGCTCCAACAATCCTGCGTAGCCACGTAAAGGTCACAGATCTCAGGGATTTAAATGGATGGAGCAGGATGTCCTGACACAGAGTCTGTCTTCCAATGACTGTCACCGTCTCAGTAACTTCTTTCACACCTTCTTTAAACCCCATTCAGGGTCCAGTTTAGACCCCCATTACATTCAGTCACCTGCCCCAGGTCCCCTAAAGCAACAATGTCACAGTTGGGGAGCCCGGCCAAGTATGGGGGTGCCCCTCCTGTTGGCCTGGCCTCCAGGCCCTGCACTTGGCTCCTGTGTTTCCATCTCTCAGCCAGGCCCCAACTTGGATGGGGCCGCCACCTCTTTCCTCACAGGATCCCATCGCCCAGTCAAGGGGGTTCATTCTCCCCAAACACAGTATCAGGAGTGGGGGGGGTGGTGACAGTCCCCACTGGGTCTCCTTCATGTGAGACCCTGTGCTGTTGAAAGATCAGGCACCCTGTCCTCGGGGGTGGGGGGCTGGGGGGTGACATGCGGCCCACGATGGGCAGGCGGGTCCCCGGGTGGGGCGAGCCAGCGTGCAAGGAGTTCCGCGGTAGGTTCTCCTCTCCAACGGCTTCTGTGTCCCTACATCTCCCCGTGCCTCCCCTGGAACACAGCGCGGTGCCTGGGACAGGAGCCATGGGAGCCGTCAGCCACCGCCCCCTCTACACACACACACACACACACACACACACACACACGCACACACACACGCACACGCTGCAGGGAAGCAGGACCTGAGTGTAGGGCTCTCAGCGGCCCTGAGCGCCACGCCCGGAATCGGCCAGCCGAATGGACAGACCGGATCTCCCGGCCCGGACCATGCAGGACTCTCCTGCCTGGGCTTCCAGTGTGGTCGCCTCCTTCTGGAAGCCTGGGAGGCTGGAATCAGGCCACTTCTTGTCTGTCTTGGCAGCAGACTGGGCTGCACTCTAAGAAGTTCGTGGCTCACCCATGGATCCTGACCATCAGGTGGCCAGAGAAATTGGGAACATTTCTGTTTTGCCTGTTGAAATGTTTAATGACAAAGATTTTGTTCAGTTTCCTGATGTGGGTGTCCAAAGATGAGAGACCCATGTGTGTGATCTGTACGTCCTATGAGATCAGCCCTAAGCTAGTTTAAACATGATCAAGTTCTGTCTACACGGTAGATTTAGACCTCTGCATGTCTTGTCTACCGATTATGTTTAGAGCTGACCATGTGTTGTCTATAATAAGAAGATTTAGACCTGACCATGTTCTGTGTACGCTAGGACTATGGGGACCTGGGTAGAGACCCGGCCTGGACTCAGTACTGGGAAGCTCCGTGCCTGCATCTGAATGTCAGTGCTTAGATGTCTGGGGTCTGGAGCTGAGGTGGGTTTGTCTACGTAGCAGCCTCTCCTCTGAGTGTGGTGACCTGGTCCTTCCAAGGGTCAGTGCTATGGTCGGGGCCTTAGTCTTAATCCCTGCAAGGTTCACCTTCCCTGGGGCTCGTGGAGAATCCTCAGGGAGGCTACCTGGCAATAATTCCAATTTACCAGCACGTGCATGGTGCATAGGGAGGCAGGTTTAGCTGGTGAATTGATTGCAGGGCACGCAGATTGGGCAAAAGCCCGATAGGCAGGTTTAGCTGGTGAATTGATTGCAGGGCACGCAGATTGGGCAAAAGGCCGATGGGTAACAGCTGAGGCTGCTGCTGAGCGCTCCTTCCAGTCTACCGTCCCTACTCAGCAGAGTCCAGAGCTGCCCCTCGGCTTTCAGCCCTGCTGTCCTGTGAGTTTTCTCAACATGTAAGTGAGACGAGAAAGCACTGAGCCTGCCAGCGCCAAGGTCGTGTGTTCAGCTCTAGCCTGAAAGCTTTAAAAACAGTTAAAATCACACAGAACCAAAGTGAGAAGAGGAGGACTCCTGTGGGACAAGTGTGGGGAAAGGAGACCCACCTGACACTTTTTCCCATCCCAGGAGGTCCCAGGGACCCAGCTTGTTTCCACATTGGGGGAGCACCCTGCAGAGCCATGGTGTCCTGACCAAGGGGACGTGTGACCCCAGGTGCAGGGTCTGGGGAGGTGAGGTCACCCTGGGACTGTGGACGTGTGACCCAGGTGGAGGGGTCTGGGGAGGTGGGTCACCCTGGTGAGTGTGGATGTGTGACCCCAGGTATAGGGTGCGGGGACTGTGTGGGTCTCACCACACCTGCATGGGTCAGGATCACAGGTACGGGGAGACCACATATGCGCTCTTTGCCTGCAGTGTGTCCTGTCCCCTTTGAGATTTCCAACCTCTGCATTAAGGGTGTTGCCCTGATTAACCTGTGGTTCCTTTTCTTCTCTTAATCTTGTCACAATCATATGAGGTCAGACATGTTTGAGTGGGTTGCTGCTCTGTGTTCTGGTGAGTGACAATACTTGGTGGTATCATATTAATATCATAGCATATCATATGTCTAATCTATGGGGGTCACCACTGCCTGGGTCCCCCTGGACAGAGGTCAGGTGAGCACAGACTAGCCCCCCCTAAGAATGGTCTCCCACGTGCTCTGTGAGGGTACCGTGATGGCCCCTAAGGTAGGGGACTGTGTCTGGGCCTCTGACATTTGTGATGAAGGGGAGTCGAAATGGAATCTCAATTAACAAGACATTATTTTAAGAATTTATTTTAAGTGAAATAAAACACACATCACAAAAAAACAAAAACAAAAACAAAAAAAACACACACATCACATACCCTTTACCATCATCACCATTTTAAGTGCACGTTTCTGAGGCATCAGATATATTCACTTTCTCGTGGAGCCATCACCACCATCCCTAGAACTTTTCATCTTGCAAAACGAAAATTCCACAACCATGAAAGTCTCACTTCCCATTCCCTCCCACTGCCCCTGGCACGGATATCCACTTCAGTCACTGAGTTGTCGACTCCAGGGCACCCACTGGAGTGGAATCCTGCAGTGTTTGCTGACGGGTCATTTTGGAAGAGCTGACTTTCAGTCTGAAGCTCTGCCTGTTTGCATCTGAAGATTCTGCATTTAAGGAGAGGGTGTATGAGGAAGGGGGTGTATGAGGGACAAAGGTGTCCGGGGTGCAGATGAGCCAGGACCTGACCAGCTGCCTTTTGGGTCCTCTGGTCCCATCTCTTGGTCTGTGCCTCATCTGCATCATCACTGTCCCCGCTGGCACCCCTGGGGTGTTGTTGTCTGAGTGAGACTCCCCTGGTGCCCCTGCTCTCCTCCCCTCCTCCTGCTGGTTGGGGAGGGAACTGCTTGCTGTGTGGGCTCTATTCCTGAGGCATGAAGGAACCTGTAGCATGGACCTGCAGAGTGTGGGGTGTGGTCCCAAGAGCATGGGGCCCACATAGGACACAACATCGGGGCGTGACAAGTGCTAGGGCTGCCTCATCACTGACAGGGAATGTTGCGCAGATCCTGCTCGGGAGGGTGTGGTGGGTGGCCTGGGACCCTAGAGGCCCCATTCCTATCCTGGAGCTTGGAGAGTGCATCCCCATGGGCTCCAGATTCACCCCATATCTCAGCCATATCCCTCTGTCCTGTCTTTGAACTCAGGAAAACGAGCTCTCTTGTCCACAACATAGGCCTGGTCCTGTTGGTACTAGGATTCTTTAAGTTAGGCGTCCTGGGATAGCAGCTCTTTTTAGGTCTGAGAAGGAACAACTCAGGAGTGTACAACAATTTCAGATGAAACTAATATTCAATGACTATCTCTAACTATTCGGTTGTTGACTTCTATTAGTCATTATTCTCCTGGTTTTAGCTCTGATGTGGGGATTACAGAGGAGTCAACATTTAAATCTTCATAATCTGTGTATTTGTAGCTTCAGTATCATTACTGACCCATAGTTTTTTATGGTTTGGGAAGAGTTATTGATTTCATGTATCATGTAAAGGATTCACAATGATGATAGGGCAATTAAGATTACAATAGTGGCTAGTAAATTGTTCACATTTTCTCTACCTGTGCATCTATTGTATGCAAGTGAGTTAGTTTAGATGTCAATATTAGTGAAATGATATAGAGGACTAGAGAACTTATTTTTAAAATCACTATTCATGTGTGATGATGAAAATGTAAAAGTTCTTCCATAATCGGTGATGTTGTATCTTGAGAGCCGAGATGAAATTGATATGCCTTAGTGATATACAGGATTTTAGCCTATGATTTAACTTTGACAAAGCTACATCACTTTTTACTTTTATCTCATTTATTGAGAAAGACATAATTGTTATGGTGTTGGCTTGAAACTGGTTGAGAAGGACTTGAGTCCTTCCTTATTTTACATTTACATAGGTAGGATCTTGAAACATAGGATATGGTAAAGGACATTCGTGTAACCATTCTAGGTTAGGAGTAGCAGTTTCCACTGCTAAGACTTCTTGTTTAGACGCAAATGCTTTTCAAAGTATGAAGATTATTAGCATTACTGCTGCTACTGAGATTAATGAGCCTAAAGACAAAATATTTCATGTGGTGTGTGCCTCAGGGTACTCAGACTAATGTAGTGACATCCCTGAGAGGCCAAGAAAGTGCTGCAGGAAGTCATATTTACTACTACAAATATACTTGTGAAGTGAATTTTTGCTCATGCTGAGTTAACTGTATAACCTGAGAATAGTGGGAATCAGTGTAGGAAGCCTCCTATAATAGTGAAAACTGCTCCCATGGACATTAGGTCATGGAAGTGTGCTACTACATAGTATGTATCCTGGAGGACAATGTCTGCGATGAGTTGGCTAAGATGATTCCTGTCAAACTACCTACTGTAAAAAGAAAAACTAAAGCCTAAAACTCATAATATAGTGGGAGGTCATATAATATTACCTCCATGAACAGTTGCTAACCAGGGACTTCCCTGGTGACGCAGTGGTTAAGAATTCGCCTGCCAATGCAGGGGACACGGGTTCGAGCCCTCGTCTGGGAAGATTCCACATGCCGCGGAGCAAAAAGCCCGTGCACCACAACTACTGAGCTGCCCTCTAGAGCCCACAAGCCACAACTACTGCAGCCCACGCGCCTAGAGGCTGTGCTCTGCAACAAGAGAAGCCACTGCAATGAAAAGGCCGCACACCGCACGAAGAGTAGCTGCCGCTCACCGCAACCAGAGAAAGCCCACGTGCAGCAAACAAGACCCAGCGCAGCCAAAAAAAAAGAAAAGAAAAAGAAAAATTAAATAAAGAGTTGCTAATCAGCTAGATACTTTTACTGCTGTAGGGATAGAAGTAATTACGGTAGCTGATGCAAAGTATGCTCCTGAGTCGACAGCTATCCCTATGGTAAACATATGATGGGCCCACAAGAGAAATCCTAAAAAAACAGTGAACATGACTCATACTATTCCCAATTAGCTGAAAGGCACTTTTTGTCCTAAATAGTATGTAATGATATGTGAGTTTATAACAAAGCCTGGTAGGCCATGAATACAGACTTCAGGGTGAGCAAAGAATCAAAATAGGTGTTGGTATAGGATTCAGTCCCCTCCTGCAGGGTCAAAGAAAGTAGTGTTTAGATTTCTATCTCTTAACAGTATGGCAATTCTGGCTGCTCGGACTGAGATTGGTAATTATAGTAATATGGCTATAGTTGGGGAAGATTAAACAAATAATGGTGTTTGGTATTGGGATATGACTGCTGGTTTTGTATTAAAGACTATAGTAATAAAAGTAATAATACCAAGAATTGAAGAGACACCTGCTAAATGTAAGGAGAAAACAGTTAGGTCGACAGAGGCTCCTGCATGGGCCAGATTGCAGGCTAGAGCTGAATACATGGTTCCACTGGTACCAGAACCAGCTTCTACTACTGGTGATATGAGTAGGAGTAAGAATGATGGGGGAAGTAGTCAAAAGTTTATATGATTTATTGGGGGAAATGCTACTTCAGGTGTCTGAGTTATTAGTGGCCCAAGTCAGTTTTCAAAGCCTGCAATCATAACGGGTACAGCTATAAAGAAAATTATTACAAGTGCAGGGACTGTTATGACTACCTTACAGACTTGGGCATCTCCAAGTAGCGGTCCAGGTCAGCATAGCTCAGCCTGGATTAATATAATTAAGGGGCTGCCTGCTACTCCAGCTCAAGCACCAAATAGTAAATATAAAATGCCGATATCTTTGTGATTTGTTGAAAAGAATCAGCAGTGTATGAACAGAGGTAAAATGACTGAGTTAGCATTAGACTGTAAATCTAAAGACAGAGATTGAGCCCTCTTTCTGGCAAACCCTGTGGTGAATCAACAAATTGAATTGTAACTTCAGAGAAGCAGCTTCAATTCTGCCAGTGGTTTTCCTGCCTTGTTTTTTCTTTTTTTCTTTCTCAAATGAAGGAGAAGTAGACTGAAGCCAGTTGACTAGAGGATTTGCCTGTTAACTAGAGTTTCCTGGGGTTAAAACTCATCAATCTCGTAAAGATTTGGCTTAAATACAGTGTTTGCTTTACATTCAATTGATGTAGAATAAAGTCTTGCAATCCTTATTTTTAGGAATTAAGTAAATTTCACTTGTTTAGGGTTTTGAAAGCTCTTGGTCTGAACTAACCTAAATTCCTAGTCCAGCACCGATAGAATGGGTGTTGTGTGTAGTAATCGTGTGGGTATTATGATTGGTAATGATAGGAAGGTTATTTCTTTGTATGTTCAAATTGTTTTGTGTTTGTGTTGTTTAATGAAGGGAATATAGTTAGTGATGTGGAGTATGTTAGCTGCAAGTAGAAATATATGCTGAGGACTGCTATGATGGCTATTAGTGTTGGTAGAATGATGTTGTCATTTTGGTTATCTCTTGGATAATTATTCATTTGGGTAGAAACCCTGATAGTGATGGGCGATGTCCTAATGATACTATAATGGTGAGGAAAATGATTGTGATGGGAGGTGTTTTATCTCATGTGTGTGATAATGATACTCTTGTAGTCCATGATCTGCGCATAAATAAGAAGAAGATAGTGTTGTTATGATATAAATTTGTATGTTTAGGATTGTTATAATCTGAATATACATTATAATAGCTGTTATTCATCCTATATGGGCAATTGATGAGGAGGGTGTAATATTTTCCAGGTGAGTATGGCGAAGTCTGCCTCAGCCTCCAGCTATGATTTATAATATCACTATGATTAATAGTATATTTAGGTTGATGGATGGTGACATGTGGTATAAAACTGATAGGGGTGCAATTTTGTCATGTTGATAGCATCAGGTCTGCTGTTCATGGGATGCCTTGTATGACTTCAGGCACTCAGAAGTGAAATGGGGAAAGTCCTACTTTTGTGACAAGGGCGATTGTCATGAGGGTGGATGCTGCTGGATTAAAGATTTTTGTTATTCATTGTGCTCTTTGACCAGAGTATATTAGATTAACGATAATAGCCATTATAAGTAGTATTGATGTGGTGGACTGTTTTAGGAAATATTTGTTGGATGCTTCTGTAGCTTACGGGTTCATGTTTTTTATTAGAATGGGGATACCATTAACCAGTGTGAGCTTGTTATACAATTATATTTCCTGAGAAAATGGTCAGTAGAATGATGGTAAAAACAATGAGAGTTTATTAGCACAGGAAGGATATACAAAAATATTTTGGGGGTATGGGCCTGAAGCTTACTTAGAGAACTTTACTATATAGCATGTGGTGTAATGCGGTAGGTAGCATGGAGAATGTAAAATTATTAGGAAGAATTCAATTCCAGGAATAAGAGCATTGAAACCTCTATGATTTACTCTATCAAAGTAACTCTTTTGTCAGACATATTTCTTAAATTTGTGGTGGGTTGCCTGGTATGATGACAAGTAGTGAAAACTCTCATATACATAAGGTTAATGTTAGTCGTAAAAAAACATTTTATAAGAGATGTATGCGTTGGTCATATCAAAATTGTAGGTAAGAGGCTCAAATTCATAGAAAGGAGATTGTTAGATGTGTTTTAATGATGACTTGGGCTGTATATAATTCTGGCACCTAGGGATTGTCGAATGCTCCTAAAAGTAGATTGCTGTGGAAATGTTTATTATAGGGAAATTGACATATTCTCTAGGAGGGACGGGGTGAATGGGCCTGCTACATTTTTTACATTGAAGACATATACAGGTTTTGATTCTACTTCTGTTAAATCAAGTGGGCCTTCATTGGATTTCTGCTACTGCGGAGATAATCAAATTCTGGGTAGGGGTCAGGAGAAAATTAGTCATAGGTGTTCTTGTGTAATAATTACTGTTGAAAGTGTAAATGATCCATTTATCAGTAAGACTGAGAATAGAATAACTGTTACATTACTTCATATGAGATTGTCTGTGCTACTGTCCCTAGAGCTCCAGTGAGTGAGTATTTTGAACGTGAAGCTCATCCAGATCTGAGGATGGAATAGATGGCTAGGTGTGATATGGCTAATATAAATAATATGCCTACATTTATATTAATTAGTGGATAAGATATGGGAAGAGGAATTCATGTTGTGAGAGCCAGGGTTAAGGCTAGCATTGGGGCAATAATATATAAATTGATGATGTTGATGGACATAGTGGTTCTTTAATAAGTAATTTGAATGCCTCAGCAATGGGTTGTAATAATCCATGGGGGCTGATGATTTTTGGCCCTTTCTGGATTTGCATATAGCCTAGGATTCTCCATTTAGTTAATATGAGGAATGCTATGGTGAATTAAATTGGGTAATTTGTGAAAGAATGTTGATTATAAACATATTCTTAGGAAGAGGACTTGAACCACTGCAGATAAAGGTTTCAGTTTTACATAATTACCGGGCTCTGCCACCGTAACAAACCCTGTTCTACAGTAGGGTATGTATAAATTAATTGAATGTAGATTACATCATCATTTAGTTTGAAGACATTTTGTAAAGGAAGCCGAATTGCTCTTGTCCTTTCATACTGGAAGAAATCTGCAATAGACAGAAACCAACCAGGATGACTCCAGTCTGAACTCAGATCACGTGAGACTTTAATCGTTGAACAAACAGACAATTAATAGCAGTTATGCCATTGAAATGTCGTGATCCAGCATCAAGGTCATAAACCATATTGCCCATATGAACTCCAGAATACAATCACACTGTTATCCCTAGTAAAACTTGTTCCGTTGATCAGTGCTTTAGAAGAACAGGTGATAAAGCATTTTGACTAGCTGGTCTAAATTTTAATCACTCGGAGGCGGTTTTATTCTCCAAACAATAAATGGCGCACGGGCTCAAGGCACGCCGGCTTCAGTAGTTGTGGTGCGCAGGCTCAGTAGTTGTGGCCCACTGGCTTAGTTGCTCCGTGGCACGTGGGATCTTCCCGGACCGGGGATCGAACCGGGTCCCCTGCATTGGCAGGTGAATTCTTAACCACTGCATCACCAGGGAAGTCCCAGAATCGCAGTCTCCCTTTTAATATACCTTAAGCCCAAAGAATCCATGGAAAATTGTTACAGAAAATAAGGCAAAAAAATATTGTAAGGACTATAACAGAAGCATATAGTACACAGTTCATATAGACACTTCCCAAGCAGTTACAAAGTATATTAAAAGGGAGGCTGCAATTTTAAAAGAATAAGATAAATTATACCCACAAACTCCCAATCTTTCCTGAAACGTTGCAATCTGAAACCCTATTGTAGGAAGCAGAAGATTCCAGGAGACATTCTACAAATGAAGGACTCTAAACCCTGTGGTTGGATAAGGAATTCTGGAAGGAAGGTATCCTCACCCAAGGAGAGCAGGTTCCTATACTTCTCTAAAATCACATCCCTGTACAATTCCCATTGATTTTGGTCCAGTCATTCTCACTCCTCTTGAGAGAAATCTATGGCCACATCCTGGAATGTCAGCAGCCCCTGAAATTAAAAGTACACATGCCATGTGGCCACGGGAAGAGTTCATAATGTGACCCAAGAAGAAAACAGCAAGTTAAGAGAACTGCTTTTAATTTAGAAGACTGTCTTCAATTACCCACTAATATATATATATATATATATATATATATATATATATATATATATATATATATATATTTACAAAGTAACTTTCTCTACCTTATTTCTAACTACAAGAAAAGAGTATGGCATGTGATCCACAAAACCAGTGTAGAGACTATACTTATCTGGAAAAGAAATGATAAAATGATGGTTTCAACAAAGGCATATGCATTTTTGGGTGTGTTATTTATATCAAACTGTATAAAATGTGTGTATTTCTCAGACAGAAAAGACATGTCGAGGTAGAAATGTACCTTTCAACTATTCATGGGTACACAAGTACACTGGGGAGATTGTAAAAGTGCAGATCGTGATTCAGTAGGTCTGGTGGGCCTGAGTTCTATTTTTTTCTCAAGCTCATTTTTAACTGGTGATGCCACAGTCTCTGATTCATTAATCACAGTTGGGAATAGCAGAGACATAATTAGAAAGGTAAAAATTCATATTTAACTTTGAACTTAAAGTGTTTTATGGATTTTACACCTTTAATAGAATAGTAAGCACAGCAGCAACAATCATTTGTGAATATTTACTATAGACTGTGTATCTTTCTTTCTTGTGTAGGATTCGAGGAAAAAGGCCTGGGCTGCAGCCACAGTGGGCGGGGCCCCCAGGCCGGGCCGCGCCTCCAGGACCCCCGGAAGGGCTCCTGGCGGCTGCAGGCGGCTCCTCCCCCAGCGCCGCCCTCACTCCCGGAAGGCCTGGGGGCAGAGCGGTCTCACCTCCTCGCCCAGAACGGAGCCCACGTTTCCGCAGAGCTGGAACTCCTGGCTCGGTGTCTCTTCCCTCCGCTGTCACTGAAGTGCCCCGGAGCCCGAGGGGAGGGAGGCCTCACTGAGGCTGCCGGCTCTGGAGGGGCCCTGGCGGCTGAAGCCACGACAGTCCTGGGGACCGCGGGCCGGGTAAGTGGGCGCTGACCCTCCTCCTGGTCCGGTGCCCGGGCGTCAGCGCAAGACCAGCTTCTGAGGGGCAGGGGGTCGCTGCCACCCGCCGCTGCTGTGCAGAAAGAGCGGCCCCCTGCGTCTGGTCCCGGGGAACTTCAGTCCCTCCTCTCGCCCCTGCCCTCAGCCTGGCTCGCCGGGCCTGGTGGGCGTGGGGAGTGGGTCGGCCTGAGCGTCCTGAGGGGAAACGGGGCAAGGGAGGCCCAGGGTCCGGTTGGAGCGTCAGCGCCCCTCCTCCTGACTGCGGGGAAAGCGGCTGAAAACGCATCCCCAGGCTCGCAGGCCCCTTGTTCAGCTGAGTCTCTCTGCGCTCCTTCCTCCCTGAGCTAAAGTACTGGGGGGAGGGGACAGGGGAGGGGAATGGCGCAGGTAATGGGGAACATCAAAAGGTGATTGTTAACTAAGGAAAACCAGCTCTCCCAAGGTGAGGAATGTAGCGCTTTTCTTTGTATGGGAAGATGCAAGCGTCTGGGCTCACTGAAATCCTTCCTTTGATATGCACCTCAGCTCTCTGGGGCCAGCATTCTGTATTTGCATATCCTGAGTTCCTCAGGGCCTGCCGGCTCACACGGGAGGGCTGCAAGTGCTGATGTCTGTGACATCCTTTTTTTACTGATATGGCAAGAAATATTCCATTTCTCACAGGCTTGAGGGGCAGAGAGTGAAAAAGAGTAGGAGAATCTCACTCAGCATGTAATTTGGCTTATAAATATATATATGTATATATATAATATTCATATTTAAGTGTGCTAATGGAGGCTCTCAATTCCAATCAATTTGTACTACTGCCCTCTATGTATTAATTTCATCAATATCATATGATAAATGCGTATAAAATTGACGTAATCCATTTAAACAGGATAATTATTTTTAAAGGAAACATAATAGAAATATAACAACAAAACCCTTACCACCAAAGGCTGTGTGTGGAACAACCTGAATACATGTTCCATTGTTAAAATATTGAAAGATGTATTCAGTAGAAATATCAACAAAATGAAAAATAATAAGGGCAGCGGAATGCTGAAATGTTGTATCTTTATCATTAAAGTGGCAGAAAATCATTTAGTAGGCACTGAGGGCAGAGGATGCCTGATTTTGTATCTTTTTTCATATTTGTGCAGTTGTTTCAGCAAGTAACTTAAAGACAAAATGGAAAAACAAGGAGGTTTGTGCCTGAGATCATGTTGATGTGAAACCAGGGATGGCCACCTTGTGCCAGGTGCGTGAAGTTTACCTGGCCAGGTAGACCGCAGAGCTCCTGAGAAGCCAGGGTTGGAATTCTTCTGCTGGGTGCCCCTTAGCTTCTGTGACTTGATTGATTGTGAGTCATGTTGGGGGAAAGACCTGATCACAGGAAATGGGTGGAAATAGAGTGATTTGGGGAGCAGCTAACGACATTCATCACAGCTCATGGCCTGATTGAATTTTAAAGAAACAGGAAAACAAATGCTTCTTATGGAATCAGAGAATATGAGGGCGGGACAATCCCAGAAAATGAGAAACACCCATCCCATTTTCCAGATGAGAAAACAGAGGCCCAGCAAGGTGAAATCCCTCACCCAAGTTGCACCCGTCTCTCCTCCCCACTACATGGTTCATGAAAGCAGGACTCTTCCTGTCTTGATCACTGCTGAACTCCAAACAGGGCCAGGTATCTAGCAGCTGCTTCAAAAATTTTGGTTGACTGGATGAACAATGCTATTTCTTTCTTTCTCACTCTTATTCAGGACTGTGCCAAGAACTCCCCAGGTTGCAATGTAATTCGATAAATGTAAATATTAATTGAGTTTTGTTGTGATGAGGGCTTAGGCTTTGAAGGCAACAGACTTGGTTCAGATCCTGGTTCTGCCACTCAGTAGCTGTTTGGCTTTGGGAAAATTACTAAACCTCTCTGAGCTTACTTCCTCCTTTGTAAAGTGGGCATAAAACTATCTGAGCCAGCAGAGCACTTGCATCAGGGATGTGCACTAAGTATTGGTCTTTCTCACTCTCCCACTCCTTCTCTCTGTTTTTCCCAGAGAAGATGTATAGAAGGATATAGTAGTTTTTTTAAAAAAATAATTAATTTAATTATTTTTGGCTGTGTTGGGTCTTCGTTGCTGCGTGTGGGCTTTCTCTAGTTGCAGGGAGCGGGGGTTACTCTTTGTTGCGGTGCACGGGCTTCTCATTGTGGTGGATTCTCTTGTTGCGCTTGTTGTGGAGCATAGGCTTTAGGCGCGCAGGCTTCAGTAGTTGTGGCCTCCAGCCTCAGTAGTTGTGGGGCATGGGCTTAGCTGCTCTGCGGCATGTGGGATCTTCCCTGACCAGGGCTCGAGCCCATGTCCTCTGCCTTGGCAGGCAGATTCTTAACCACTGCGCCACCAGGGAAGTCCGATATAGTACTTTTCAAAAAGGGGTTTTAATTTATTTCAGAAAATATACATTTTTCTTGTAGAAAAGTTTGTTCCCCTATAGAAACATAAACACGCAAAACCACTCCAAATGCTGTATTCTATGGGTTAGATATTATCAGTCACATTTTATAAGTAATTGGGCAAATGCCAAAGCACTAGCGACTGGGGAGTAAGAAGATTCAAATCTGGGGTGCCCCCCATCCCAATTCAAGAGCAGGGTGTATTTTTCAAATCCATGTTTCATCTGGTCTTTGTTTCTCATCCATCCTCTGTGTCTGCCTTTCTCAAGAAGGCTCAGATCCTCCGCTTTCACACCCTCCCGGCTGGTTGTGCCCCAGCTCCCGCCCTGGAGCCTCTGCATGCCTGGGTGTGCCTGCTCCCCCTGTGCATCACCAGCTTTGCCAGGGAGCTGCTGTATCGTGCACTGCTTGCTGTGCCCAGAGTACCTGGACCCTTCTGGTCCATGAAGTACACCCTCATCACCATGTGTGCACGCCCATCCCCTTACCTTATATCCTGCCTCTAAGCCAGGGTTGGGGGTGACTACAGTGTGCATTCAGCTGTGTGAGGTGCTGGGATCAAAGTGAAGTTCCCAACTTTTGAAGTTGCAGGCTTGAGGGGCACACAGTGATTTAAAATCAGGTCACCTGACTTAAAGGGGGGGCTGATTGATTTAAAGCCAAGGCAGCTGACTTAAAGCCTGCGTCCCTCAGCTGCAGGACGAGACCAGCTTTGGCGGTACACGGGTTCGCTCCAAGCCAGGACTGCTGTTCAGGAAGAGCTTCCAGTAGTGCCTTAGTGCAGGGGGACTTGGTCCGTGGTCTTGCCCCTGCCCTCAGAGGGGGGCCACCTGCTCTTCTGGAGAATCAGGGAGGGGGAAGTGCAGAGTCCCAGCTGGAGTTGCGGCACCCTTCTCTGATGGCAAGGAAAGGGGGGCGGGGCTGTGTAGTGTCCTGGGACTGGACTCACCAGGTCGACTCAGCCTCTCAGCCCCCTAACCTCCCCTCACACACCCCACAAGAGTTTCCAATAATATGTAATTGCGCCTTAGGTTCTCGGTCTTCAAACTCATACCCAGGCTCCCAGATCCCTTGATTCAGCCTATTCCTCTGTGCTCTTTCTTCTATTACATACAGTCCGAGAGGGAGGGGCTGGGGGATGGGACTGGAGCGATCCCGGCAGCACTGGCCTCAGCTGACTAAAGAGATCCGGGGCCTGCGCTATCACACATGTGCGAGGACCCTTAAGGCGGAATCGAGGGGGCCAGTTAGAGGCAGTGCTTGCTGCCTCAAGTGAGTATGGATCACCGTCGGGTGGGGGGGAGCACGCTGACCCCTGAGAAGTACTGTTAGGAGGATGTGTTCCTCCCTCGGCTTCAAGGACGTGGGTGGGCTTCAGGGCTCCAGTTCCTCTCCAGGCCTCCAGGTCCGACTGCACCGCAGCGGGCTTGCAGACCTGTCTTCCTGTCCCAGAACTTGCCAGGCTCCAGGAAGAATCCAGACTGCAGAGATGGTGCCTGAGCGCTCCAGCGTAAGAAGTGCTGTCCCTGGGGACCCAACAGTGGAGGGAGGAAGGGTGAAGGGACTGGGGGTTAGGGTAGGGAGGGGTGGCTGCCCTGGGAGACATTGAGAGAGAAATATCGCCCCCCACACCCCTGCCCCTGCAACTGACCCATTGATGCCATAGGATCTCAGGGCCTTTTAGTCAGAGATGCCTCTGCTTCTTTACTCCTGTGTTCAAAACTATGCAAAACCAACTCTTCATCCTCTTGCTGCCTTGCCAGGACTTTTAAAGCACTGTTCTTTTGAAGCACTCGTTCCCTAAACTGCAGTTTGGAGCTGTCCCAGCTATTTAAAAGTGTTCTCCTTAAACTGAGACTAAATCCTACTCTTTTGGGAAAATGTCCTTAACTTCATTGGAGATCATCTTTTCTGCCCATTCCTTCCTTCTACTGCCGTCTTAAGAACCCCTGTGCTCAAAGAGCTTGGTGATTTATTTTTTGCTTGATGTCAAAAAGAAACCTTCCCCATGCACCCCAAAAAGCTTTCCTGGATCATAGGTGTTTCACAACCATGACAGTGTTTTGCAGTTAGTGTACACTGGGTAGAGTGCCTAGCAATCCCTCCAAGAGCCAGAGGTGAGCAACACCTTTGCTTAGTTGATTGGATGTCCTTCAAGTTTAGGAAGGTACCATTCTTATGACCCAGGAGATAAGACAGAGCCCTGGATGGCTGTGGCTGTGATTAGATAACTTCTGATGATTTTATTTCCCTTACTGAGCTGCTGCTTCTAGGTTAATTTCATTTCATTACCTGTCCATTTTTAAAGAAAGACTGACAAAGTCACTGGAATAGGTCAGGAGTCTGAGCTCAGGGTTGGTCAAAGGTACTCACAGGGAGGAAGGTGGATAAAAATAGGTGGGTAAATAGGAGGGTTGGCAAGTACAGCCAGGACACCCGTGTTCATCGTGCATACTAATAAAGGCCAGAATCTCCTCATTTATCTCTGGTGGGAAGTTCTGATGGTTTCACAGGATCAAACTCAAATCATATTCAAGCTAGGGGATTTTCCTGAGCATAAGAGGAAGTATCCATCCCTAGCAGGAGTCGCTGCAGAGGAATAAAGACGTAGCTGTAGAGAATGGACTTAAGGACACAGGGAGGGGCAAGGGTAAGCTGGGATGAAGTGAGAGAGTGGCATGGACATATATACACTACCAAAGGTGAAATAGATAGCTATTGGGAAGCAGCTGCATATAGCACAGGGAGATCAGCTCAGTGCTTTGTGACCACCTAGAGGGGTGGGTTAGGGAAGGTGGGAGGGAGACACAAGAGGGAGAGGATATGGGAATATATGTGTACGAATAGTTGATTCACTTTGTTATACAGCAGAAGCTAACACAACAAGGTAAAGTAATTATATTCCAAGAAATATGTTAACAATAGCAACAACAAAAAACCCAAATCTAAGGCAGTGAAGCCAACGGAGACATTGTATGTGTTTATAGTTCAAGAAACCCACAAGAGTATCCTTTATTCTGTAGGCAATGAATGGTCCATTCGAAAAGAAAAAACTTTCTAAAATGTTGTTTTTCCATTTATTGTTCAGAACATCCTTTTTATACCTCTGAGTTTCTTATTATTCAAAGCCAAGTCATGTGAGTTATGGGGAAGCAGCTGATTGATTTAAAGTTGGGTCATGTGATTTAAAAACCAGTGGCAGTTGATTGATTTAAATTCCAGTTAAATGACATGAGGAAGGGGTGCTAGAAACTGCTTTTTCATCTCTGGCTCAGAATATCATATTTACCTTGGTTCTTCTTATGATTTAGAAAACTTGTGCTGTCTCTCCTTGGAATCATCAGGAGAAAAATACAGTATTTCAGGTTCATTCTTTTTTTTTTTTTTTTTTTTACATTTTATAGCTACTTTTATTTTTATTTATTTATTTATTTTTGGCTGTGCTGGGTCTTCGGTTCGTGCGAGGGCTTTCTCCAGTTGCGGCAAGCGGGAGCCACTCTTCATCGCGGTGCGGGGACCGCTCTTCATCGCGATGCGTGGGCCTTTCACCATCGCGGCCCCTCCCGTTGCGGGGCACAGGCTCCAGACGCGCAGGCTCAGCAGCTGTGGCTCAGGGGCCCAGCCGCTCCGCGGCATGTGGGATCTTCCCAGACCAGGGTTCAAACTCGTGTCCCCTGCATTAGCAGGCAGATTCTCAACCACTGCGCCACCAGGGAAGCCCTCAGGTTCATTCTTGATACCAACTTCTCACAGTTAAGGTGTATTGACTAAAAGATCTTCCTTCTTCAAGAGATTCCAAACTTCTGTAAGACACTTCATTGTAATTTGAGAAAAAAGAAGAATGAAATCAGGCCAGCAGCTGCAGGAGACCAAGGCAGCCCCCATGACTAGGGAAGGAGAAGGAAGGGCTGAGAGTTGGCTTTAGAGCAGACAACCTCCAGAGGGCGCTGAAGCACGGGCAGAGCCCACCTGCCACTCCCAGTTTGGCACTCCAGGGTCAGATTTGGGTTTGGAGATGGGGTTGCTGTAACCCCAAGGAGGTGAGCAGAGAGGAGGAGTTGATTACCTCTGAGTATCCTCTGACTATCTGATTTGATTATCCTCTGACTCTCTGGCCCAAATTGCCTGACGTCACAGGGTGGGGACAGAGTTTTGCTTTCAGCAACTGATGGGACACTTCCAGGCTGGTCGGGTCGCCCAGTGGCCCGACAGCCTGACAGGCTGACTGCGGTATGATCGCCCTTCTTTTCTCCAGAATCTGTACATCAGGAGATGCATGGGTGTGGGAGCCCATTCACCGCCACCCCCCACCCCCAGGGGGGATGGCACCTTCTCTGGCTGTACCCTATGATCACCAGGTGCTTGAAATGAATGCAAGATTTTTGACTTCAAGGAAAAGCTCACGTAACCACTTCTGCCTCATAATGTGTGGGATTTACTATAATGGAAGGACATTATAAAGAATAGGTAGAAAACTCACCTGTTGGTCTCCATGTAGGAGTTAATTTTGCATGAATCCCTCCTACATGAGTAGATAGTAGAGGTTTATTTTTGTTCCCGTGTGTGTAGTTGTGTCAGAGGATGTAGGTATGGTGATTTGAAGCCGTCAAAGAAATATTCTCAGAACTCTCAAGACTTCTCTTGATTGGAACCGAAAGAGACCTGGAAAAGGAGGAAAAGAAAAGGAGGAGGGAGAACGAATGACTGTTTCTCAGTAAATTCACCTTCCTGGTTGATTGTTCTCTCTTCTCATTTCTTTTAACTTCCATGTATGTCTAGTGGAATAATGTAGAAAGGCTGATTTTTATGCTTTAAAAGATTTTACATCACAAAGAAACTAGAAGTGGCTAACAGAACTTATTCAAATCAATTTTACCTAGAGACTTTGATATTAAATTTGTATACTAAAATGGGTTTATCCAAATTTTCTCTTTCTTTTTGAGTGAATATTTGTAACATATTTTTGTAGATAGTAATTTATCCTAGATATACAAAATTGTGAGAATGGGTACCATTTTTTACCACTTAAATGATTTCTTTTAAATGAATAGATTGTACACTTTAAATGCCAATGTTGTGTCTTACATGTTGTGTTTTAATTCCTGATTTCCAAAACTTGTGTTTATTTAATTGATTTCTATCTAATAATCTGTCTCCCCTTTATTGTTTCTTACTTTATATTTTATTGATCTATAGTTAATTTACATTATTATATTAGTTTCAGAGGTACAACAGTGATTCATAAATGTTTAGGTTCTTCTCCATTTATAGTTATTATAAAAGAGTGGCTATATTCCCCATGCTATACAGTACACCACTGTAGATTATTGATTTTATACATAGTGGATTGTACCTCAAAATCTCCTACCACTATTTTGCTCCTCCACCCTATCTCTCCCTGCTGGTAACCACTAGTCTGTTCTTTAATCTGTGAGTCTGTTTTTTTGTTGTTGTTGTTTGTGTTGTATTCAAATTTTTAGATGCCACGTGTAAATGATAACATACCATGCTTGTTTTCTCATAACATACCATGCTTTTTTTCTCATAACATACCATGCTTGTTTTCTCTGCGGCTTATTTTACTAAGCATAATACCCTCCAAGTCCATCCATGTTCTTGCAAATGGCAAAATTTCATTTTTTGCGGAAGTCATCATAAAAAATCTTTTTTATCCACTAAGCTATTGATGAACACTTAGTTTGACTCTATATCTTGGCTATGGCAAATAACACTGTTATGAACATTGGGGTGCAGTTATTTTTTTGAAATAGTGTTTTTGTTTTCTTCTGATATACCCAACAGTGAAATTGCTGGATATTATGGTAGTTCTATTTTTAGTTTTTTGTGGAACCTCCATTCTGCCTTCCACAGTAGCTGCACTACTTCACATTCACATCAAGAGTGTACAAGAGTTTCCCTTTCTCCACATCCTCACTAACCTTTGTTATTTGTGATCTTTTTGATGACAGCCTTTCTGACAAGACTGAGGTGATATATCTCGTAGTTTTGATTTGCATTTTACTGCCGATTAGCTATGTTTAGCATCTTTGTGAGTTCTGGCTGTCTATCTGTATTTTTTCCTTGGAAAAATGTCTATTTAGGTCTTCTCATTTTTTTAAAAAAGATTTTGGGTGTTTTTTTGATATTGAGTTGTATGTGCTGTTTCTGTAGTTTAGATATGAACCCTTGCTTGGTCATCTTTTTGGTGTTAACCTCTTATCATGTGCAAATATTGTGTCTCCTTCAGCAGGTTGTCTTTTCATTTTGTCTTTGGTTTCCTTTGCTGTGCAAAATCTTTTAAGTTTAGTGAAGTCCCATTTGTTTATTTTTGCTTTTGTTTCATTTGCCTTAGTAGACTGAACCTAAAACTGTTGCTATCATTTATGTTGAAGAATGTTGTATACTTTCCTCTAGGGGTTTTATGGTTTCTGGTCCTACATTTAGGTGTTTATTCAGTTTTGCATTCATTTTATATATGCTGTGCTAAAATAATCGAATTTTATTCTTTTCCATCTAGCTGTCCAGTTTTCCCAGTACCACTTATTGAAGAGACAGTTTTTTCTCCATATTGCCGGCTTTGTCATAAATCAATTAAATATAAGTGTGTGGGCTTATTTCTGGGATCTCTGTTCTCTTCCAGTGATCTTTGTGTCTGTTTTTGCTCCGGTACCTTTCTCTTTGATTACTGTCGCTTTGCAGTATAGTCTGAAGTCAAGGTGCGTGATGCCTCCAGCTCTGTTCTTTCTCAAGATTGTTTGGCTATTTGGGATCTTTGTGTTTCTATACAAATTTTAAAATTACTTTTTCAAGTTCTGTGCAAATGCTTTGGTATTCTGATAGGGATTGCATTAAATCTGTAGATTGTCTTTGGTAGTATGGTTATTTTAAGAGTATTAATTCTTCCAGTCTATGCACATGCTATGTTTTTCCATCTTTTTGTGTTGTCTTCAACTTCTTTCACCAATGGCTGATAGATTTCTGAGCACATGTCTTTTACCTGCTTAGGTGTGTTTATTCCTAGGTATCTTATTCTTTTTGATGTGATTGCATATGGTGATGTTTTCTTAATTTTTCTTTCTGACAGCTTTGGGTTTTTTTTTTTCTTCTTTTTCTAATTCCTTCAGGTGTAATGTTAGGTTGTTTATTTGATATTTTTCTTGTTTCCTAAGAATAAGCTTGTGTCACTATAACTTCCCCCGTGATCTGCATTGGCCATGTCCCATAGATTTTGGATCATTGTGTGTTCATTTTCATTTGTCTTGGGTATTTTTAGAATCCCTCTTTAATTTCTTCAGTGTTCCTTTCTTCCCCTTTTATTCCCTTCATCTGTGATGTGAGGACTATCTTTAATATTATGTTTGGATTTCTTTCAGTTTTGTGTATTTGTGTGTGTGTGTGTGTGTGTGTGTGTGTGATTATTTAAGTTGCTGAGCTCTTAATTTCACATGGACACTGCCAACCCTGCATTGTTACTCTCCTCCCCCACAGTTACTGAATTTGACCTTATATTTTACATCTACTTGTTTGTGTGTGCCTTAACTTCTTATTGTGAATATAGATGATTTTATTACCATTTTCTTTCATCCTTCCTATTAGCTGTGTACATGGTTGATTTACTACCTTTGTTGAATATTTGCCTTAACCAATGAGCTTTTTCCTTTAGTAAGTTTCCTTTCCTAATTTTTATGTTTCAGTCGTGGCCTTTTCTTTTTCACTTAGAAAAGCCCCTTTAAGATTTCTCATAAAGCTGGTTTGGCGATGCTGAGCTCTTTTAGTTTTGCTTCTCTGTAAAACTTTAGATATCACCATCAAATCTGAAGGAGAGCCTTGGTGGGTAGAGTATTTTTGGTTATCGGCTTTTCCCTTTCATGACTTTAAATATACCATGCCACTCCCTTCTGGCATGCAGAGGTTATCCTGAAAAGTCAGTTGATAACTTTATGCAAGTTCCCATGTTTGTAACTTGTTGCTTTTCCTTTGCTCCTTTTAATAGTGTCTTTTTATCTTTATTTTTTTTGCCATTTTAATTACAGTGAGTCTTGGTGTGGTCCTCTTTGGGTTGATCCTGTTTTGGCCTTACTGTGTTTACTGGACTTGGATGTCTGTTTTCTTTCCCAGGTTAAGGAACTTTTCAGCTTGTATGTCTTCAGGTATGTTCTACACTGCTTTCTCTTCCCTTTTTGCTTCTGGGACCAGTATAATGCAAATATTAGTACACTTGATGTTGTTTCACAAGTCTGTTCAACTTTCCTCATGTCATTTTAATCTATTGTTTTACCGTTCATCTTCAGTGATTGCCAGTACTCTGTCCTTCAGTTTTCTGATTCATTCCTCTGTATCATTTAGTCTACTGTAGTTTCCTTTTAGTGTATTTTTCATTTCAGTTATTGCATTCTCCTATCTCTGTTTTGTTGTTCTTTAATGGTCTAACTCTTTTTTAAAAACTTCTAACTTCTTGCTCTGGTCGTCCATTCTTCTCCTGAGTTCTTTGATCATCTTTACCGTCATTACCTTGAACTCTTTCTTGAGTAGATTGGCTATCTCCACTTCACTTAGATCTTCTTCTGAGTTCTTATCTTGTTCCTTCATTTGGATCGTGTTTCTGTGTCACCTCATTTTTCTTAACTTGCTGTTTTTATTGCTATGTATGTAGTAGGTTCGTTACATTTCCTGACCTTGGAGAAGTGGCCTTTTGTAGGAGAGGTCCTATGTGTCCCAGCAACCCAGTGTCCCCTGGTCACTAGAACTATATGTTCTAGGTGTACCCCCTATGTGGGCTGCTTGGGCTCTTCTGTTGTGGTGGGCTGACTACTGTGGGTGGTCTGGTAGGCTTGGCTGCCCCCAGACTGCTCGTTTGCCAGGCTCTGCCTAGTATGGAGGCTGTCTGTGCTGCTTGGTGAGACTAAATCATAAGGCAGCTGGCTGCACAACTCTGGGGGACACCAAATCTAGTGCTGGTTCACTTATGGGTAGAACTGCAGTCCAGGTGATAATCAGGGCTAGTGCCCAGTCACTGGTCCTGGGGCTATGCTGGCTACTGGGAGGAAGAGACAGGTCCTGAGTTCTGGCTGCAGGGCCCAGGAGTCACAAAGTCGGTGTTGGATCACTGTTCCTGACACAGCTATCTCCAGGGTCTGGGGTATCCCTAATCTTGTGTTGGCATTCTGGTGGGCAGGGTCAGGACCCAGCTGAGTCCATGGCTGCTTCTGGCCTGCAAGTGAGTGTTCTGGTCACACAGGCTGCTGAGCTGTGGTATTCCTGGAGCTGGTGTGTGCCTGTTGGTGTATGAGGCTGATCCCAATGCTAGAGCAGGTTTGCTGTTGGGTAGGTCCAAGCTCCATCCAGTCCCTGTGCAGTTATCACCTGCCGATGGTGAGGCTGACTCCAAGGCCAGAGTAGGCTCACTTGTCAGAGGGGCCAGGGACTCTGGGGCTGGTGCCTGTCCACTGAGGTGTGGAGGCTGGTCCTGGGGCTTTTGGTGGCTGGGCCCATGTCCAGGGGCAGCTGTGCATTGAGAGGGTCTGAAGGCAGCCTGTTTGCCGGTGGGTGGGGCTATGCCCTTGCTCAGTTAGTTGCTTGGCCTGTAGCATCCTAGTACTTGTGTCTCTAGTCTGGTGGAAATGGGTAGGGCTAGGTCCTGAGGCTAAAAAAATAGAGGGAGGATTCTCAAATTATGCTTGCTGGTACCAGTGTCCACGAGGTAGAAGGAGCTCCCCCGAATGGCTGCTGCCAGTGTCTCTGTCCCTGAGGCTGTGCTGTAGTTGCCTCTTGCCTCTCTGGGAGACTCTCCAAGATCAGGAGGTAGGTGTGACCCGGGATCCTTTCAAATGACTGCTTCTGTTCTGATTCTCGGATCATGTGGGATTTTGTGAGCATCTTTTAAGAGTGGAATCTCTATTTCCCACAACCCTCTGGCTCTCTGGAAAATAAGCACTACTGGTCTTCAAAGCCCAACTTTCGAGGAACTCTTCTTTCCAGAACAGGATCCCTGGGCTTGGGAGCCTGATGTTGGCTTCATACCCCTTGCTACCTGGGAGCACCTCTGAAATTGTACTTATTCTCACATTTGTGGGCCACCCACCTGGTGGTATGGGTCTTGACTCTATTGAGATTTTGCCCTTCTTTTCTGTCTTGTCGAGGTGCCTTCCTTATATCTTTAGCTGTAAAACATCTTTTACGGTAGGTCCTGGACTTTTTTATCAATTGCTGTTCTGTAAACTGTTGTGACTTTGGTGTGCCCATGAAAGGCATCAAGCTCCGCGTCTTTGAATGCTACCATCTTGGACAATCTGTCCACTTCATTCTTAATCATATTATTTAAGCTTTCTTAGTATCTTATTTGATTAGCGACAGTTTGAAATTTATTATCACTCATGTTTACTTCGCCTGTTTAAAGAAATTGAATAGTGCATTCATTCAGTTTGAAATGAAGGTAGTGACCTGTGAATTTCCATACCTCAAACATCAAGGATAGGACAAAAGCCTTTTCGACCTGTGTTACCCTCAAACTCTGCACCCCACCCCAGCCTGGCAATTAACCTCTTACACCCATGCTCACACCTTCTGTTTTCGGACCGTTAACCATCATTGCATCTTTAAGTGTGTTGACAAAGTGAACTCTAGTCTTTCCAGTTTTTGAGTTTTGTTTTTTGCTTTAGGGAACAGTCCTACTATGAATGTACATTTACTGGTCTGCTGAAGTTCATATATAAACCTGTCAAGCACATTACCAGAATTGGAATTGCTTGTATACACACTTTGAAAAATTTTAGAGACAATGGTAGAACAGAAGTAAATTGTATTTCAAATCCCACAGTATTTTCACACCATGAAAACCCTTCCCTGTTTACTATATTTGAGTGTAGTTTATCTTTATGCCCATACTATATTTCCCAGAGATGGGTAAGTGTTATGTTTCTTGCTAGCACATTTACCGTATTGTTCAAAGTCAGGCGTTTAGTGGTTTTAGCATGATCCTATTTCCATGAACTCGCAAATACAAGATCTTCTCTCACACTGTCTTTTACTCCCTGCTGTTTTATATTGCCCTCCTAATTCTCAGTCCTGGTCTTTCTTTATGTTCTTCATCAACCTGGATAGGTTATACTATTTTCTCCCTTATTCAAGACCAATAGAATAGAATAGAACACCCAGAAATAAACCCTGATATATGGCCAAAGGATTTTTGACAAGTTGCCAAGACTTTTCAAAGTAGAAAGGGTAGTATTTTCCACAAATGGTGCTGAGAAGTCATGTTGTCAACATGCAAAGTAGGAAGATGGACCCTTACCTAACATCATATGCAAAAATTAATGAAAACGTATCAAGAAACTAAATATAAGACCTAATAAAATAAAAAGTCTTAGAAGAAGACACAGGACAAGGGCTTCATGACATTGGATTGGCAGTGTTTTCCTCAATATGAAACGAAGGAACAACAAAGGTACAGCTAACAAAAAAATTAACAATTTGCAGTACATAATTTTAAAAAATGTGTATCAAAGAAATGTAAACAGAGTAAAATGGCAACCCACAAGATGGGAGAAAATATTTGAAAGCCATGTATCTGACAAGAGATGTCTATTCAGAATATACAGAGAACTCCTACACCTCAACAAAAAGCAAACAACCTGATTCAAAAATGGATAAAAGACTTGAATAGATGGTCCTTCAAAAAGATGTACAAATGACTAAGCACTTGAATAGATGCTCCATATCACTAAATGCATGTTTATATATTTGTGTGCATGCATACACACACAAGCACACACACACATACACAAGCAGAAAGCAAGTATTGGTGAGGATGTGAGGGAGTTGGAACCATTGTGCTATGTCAGTGGGAATGTAGAATGATACAGCTGCTTTGCAAAAGAGTATGGCAATTTTTCAGATATTGAAAGATAGAATTACTACATGATCCAGGAATTTTACTATGAGGTATACCCAAAGGAATTGAAATCAGGGTCTTAAAGAAATATTTGTACTCCAGTGTTTAGAGCAGTAATAATCAGAGTAGCTAAAATATGAAAGCAACCTAAGTGTTCATCCACTAGTTCCTGGATAAGCAAAGTGTGGTATACCCATATAATACAATATTATTCAGCCTTAAGAAGGAAAAGATCTAGGAATATGCTACAACATGGATGAATCTTGAGGAAATTGAGCTACCAAAAATGCCATTTTTGTGACTTTTAGTGAGTCATAACAATACAACTACTTATTTCAATTATATGGGGTACTTAGTGTAGTCAAAACCATAGAAATTGGGAGGGTAATGATGCTTTTCAGGTGGTTATGGAACAAGAAGGAAAGTTATGTTTAAAGGATACAGAGTTACAGGTTTAAAACATAGAAAAGTATTAGAATAATAAATGATGATGTTGATCACCCAATAATATGAATGTATTTAATATCACTGAACGGTGCACTTTATAATAATTAACATGTTATATTTTATGTTATTTGATTTTACCAACATACACAATTGGGAAAGAATGTAATATCAGGAAAGGGAGTGGACCTGGGATAGAGCAGAGAGTAATCAGTAGGGTGAGACCCTGCATATGTTGAAGAAGAAGAACTGAGAGTCTTCATTGGCCAGGAGAGTCTTTATAAAAAAAATTACTCTGAGGGTGTATTAAATAGATATCTATGGGTGCACTGCTATCTCCCATGGGTTATCTTAAAGAGTCTTTAATAAAGTCCGTAAGGCTTGCTGAGGCTTTTTTAAAAACTGGATTCCCTAGGAGATAATTAGAGGGTGGTACTTAAGTCTATGTCTAGGTTGACAGATTTTGCAGGGAAGACGAACCTGAGAACAGTGGACGTCTTAAGAGTGTAAGTACATGGAAATTAGAAAAAAAATAATAAAGGGAATTAGGAAAACTGTGGACTTCGAAGGTCATGTATTATTACTGAGTCAGACCTGAGGTTTCTAAGGAGTTATATACACAGTTGCTATTTGGATTACTTGTTGATAAAGATAAGTGGAACAACTAGAATCGTTCCCAAGTGTAGGTAAGATATAATGAGAGGATGGAGGTGGAAAGTAGGGAGGCCCAGAGAGAAGTGGGAAGGTCATATTGGGCCAAGATGGTGGTAATATCCAGCAGAACAGATGGTAGGACAGACTATGGGTTCATCTTTTTCATTTCGGCCCCCCCCCCCTCATCCTTAATAATTCTTTGGGAATATTTCATGGCTCTGTGATGCAGGTACAGAATTCGAGTGAGGAGACTACACCCTCAGTGTCCAGCTGTCTGAGTCCTCAGTGTGCTTCAAATGATGGAGAACTATTGCTTCTTTATGAGAAGAGTTAGTACCTCGTAGCTAAGCTTAAGCTGGAGCTTATGCAATATTGATTCCATTTTATATATACTGTTGGCATGGAGGTTCCTCCTCCTCTTTTCTTGACCATTATGAAATGAATCTATATTTCTTAATATTTGGATATATCAGATAAATACATTAAGTAAAGGAATCTTATATATTGCTCCCTGCATAGTTTGCTCTTTCTTGTTTCTCTTTTATCTTTACTAAATTAGCACATGGAGAGACCTTGAAATGTTCTAATCAGGAGAGATTAGAACATCATATTTCTAGAGAGGTTGGTTGGACAGAGCAGGGGTCCCAGTGAGAATCCAAGCTTCTGTTTCTACTTGGAAGTGTACCTGTGTAGAATAGAGGGCTCCAGGAAATATCCTAGAATATTCCAATGTCCCTGTGGGAGATCATTAAGAGAGGCAGGATCTGGTACCAGATCAGTGTACTATGACATGTTTGTCAGTCATCTGATGTGAGATTCTCAGAGCCAATCCCTTATGGTAGGGCTGAGTGCAGAGTGATGAAGAACCTGTGAAAGCCTTTGATTGCATGTTAAAGATGAAGCTCTGATTTCGGGGAGAATTTTCTTACCTGACTGAATGTCACCCTTCTGTAGGGATGAGATTCTGTGCTTTTCCTCCGTCGATGACCACTGACTGAAAATCATTAGAGGATCATGTCTAGAAAGCATTCCTTATTTAATTTCTTAAAGAAGAAAACATAGAAAACATTTTTATCCACTTTCAAATTGAGGATCATGGGGAATGTCATCAGTGAAAATGTCAGAGTAGGGAGCTCTGGCTTGTGTCCATCCCCAGAAACACTGACATACGTGGTAAAACCTGTCAAAATGATCTTATCCACACATGTAAGTTTTCTTTTCTTTTCGCCCTGTAGATTTGTCTTTCATTGAAACTTTACTGACTACAGGGTGTGGAGAATAAACAGGGAAGTAGAAACTGTATTTCCTGATGAGAGACTCACTAAGTCACATTAGCTGTTCTGAGCTATGTCTTACTCACCGTGACTGTAATTAAAACAAACAAACAAACAACACACTTTTTTTCTTTTTGGTGAGTCAGTTCTGACATTTCCTCGTTAAAGACATGGTAACAGATATAGACTTAGATTTATCAGAATTGAGCAAAATTTTGATTGTACCTGTGTTGAATATATGAGCATGACCTGCTACAAAACTTCATTATACTTATTGCCACAACTGACAAATTCCCTTTTTCCACTCCTGATATGTTGCATGTAAGGAATGCATAGGTCACTAACCCCAGCTGGTCACAGGTAAACTCTGCCACATGGATTACTGCATGTTTTCCTGCTAGAAGACCATACATTCTCGAGTATCATGCCTGCAGAGTATCTGGGCTCTTCTTTTTTCTGGATAAAGTTTAGATAATCACCTAATTTTATGAGAAATATATAAATTGTATCTGCATATTCTTCAGGTTTTTATTTATCCATTCTCTTTCAAGTCCTAAGTGCAAATATTAAAGTGATTTCCAAGAGGGTGGTAAATAGGACAGCTACGTTTATGCTCCAAAATTAACAATAAATCATAATACAATTGTAAATGCATTAATGTGTGATTAATATGTAGATACTTATGTAAATGCAATTTTAGTAATGCTTTGTGGAGAGCTTCAGAATCTAGGTATTAAAAAAAAAAGAAGAAGAAGGAGTTCTTGAAACTCTGAGGGAATTACAGAGAAGTCTTTGTGTCTATAAATATCCCTCTGAAATAATGCATTTTCTCAGAAATAAAGTAGGCATAAAACTGTAGGAAAAAACTTCATGAAATGAAAGAACATGTGAGATGGCCATACAAGAAAAAGAGTATTCTCACAGAATAATGAACAGTGTGGAGTTCAGCAGAAAGGTAATACAGATTCAGAGAGTAAAACTTTGTAGAGCCTAATTGTGAGTTCCTCATATTTCATCTTTGGAGACATGGTAGTCATTGGAAATATGATGTTATAAGATGACGTTAACATACTTAAATACTTTCATTTAGAAATGACCACTTAGACCAGAATAAATGAAAGAGAACACAAAATTATGTTTTTGTTGATTTTTAAAGACCTCAGGTGAGTGCTGATAATTTAAAAATACATGATGTCTTTCACTGCGAAGTAAAGGAGCTGTTACAGTGGAGGATTACTGGACTGAATGTCAATATTATGACATAGTATGAGTGTGTTTCGTGTTTGGTAATTGCAATCATTGTTGCTTTTGTTGTGGTCATCCATTTACAATGCTTGGTGTCAGTTGATTTATGTCTTGTAAAAATAAAATACAGTGTGTGTGTGAAAAAAATACATGATGTCTTGACTAAAGTTGTATGGAATTTGAGATCTGGAAAAAAGGCAATTTCTTTTCTGTAATGCTAGGATGCTAATTGGACATTTTTGCAAGAAAGAGATTTCAGGATGTAAATCTCGTGTCTCTAAGGTTGGAAGTCAGCTCATTGTGGACCATTCTATTAAACTTGTGTGAGTGGAGAAATATTTCTTTGGAAGGAAGAGGTCGGTCATGAATTCCTTTTTAATAAAGTTAGTGGTTTATAGTATACTGAATGAGCAAAATGGCTATTTCTGAACTTTAGAGAAAATTAATATAGTTTTTCTGCATTTACATTATGAAGCTGATATAAAGTATCATAAATTCTTTATTTTGAAAAACAATGTAATCAATTTGACATAATTCATATATATTGAACCTGTGGTACACACACACAATAAATCTTACATTCTAAAATTTTTTTGCACTAAAGAAATATCTTCAAGTGTAGTTGATTTACAATGGTGTGGGTTTTTAAAATACATGTTTATTGGAGTATAATTGCTTTATAACATTGTATTAGTTTCTGCTTTACAACAAAGTGAATCAGCTATATGTATACATATATTCCCCATATCCCCCCCTCTTGAGCCTCCCTCCCACACTCCCTGTCCCACCCCTCTAGGGGACATAAAGCACCGAGCTGATCTCCCTGTGCCATGAGGCAGCTTACCACTAGCTATTTTACATTTGGTAGTGTATATATGTCAGTGCTACTCTCTCACTACGTCCCTGTCTCCCCTTCCCCCTGTGTCCTTAAGTCCGTTCTCTACATCTGTGTCTTTATTCCTGCCCTGTCACTAGATTCGTCAGTACCACTTTTCTAGATTCCATATATATGTGTTAGCGTACGGTATTTGTTTTTCTCTTTCTGACTTACTTCACTCTGTATAACAGACTCTAGGTCCAACCACCTCACTACAAATAACTCAATTTTGTTCCTTTTTATGGCTGAGTAATACTCCATTGTGTATATGTGCCACGTCTTCTTTATATATTCATCTGTCGATGGACATTTAGGTTACATCTATGTCCTGGCTATTGTAAATAGTGCTACAGTGAACATTGTGGTACATGTATCTTTTTGAATTATGGTTTTATCCGGGTATATGCCCAGTAGTGGAATGCTGGTTCATATGGTAGTTCTGTTTTTAGCTTTTAAGGAACCTCCATACTGTTCTCCATAATGGCTGTATCAGTGTACATTCCCACCAACAGTGCAGGAGAGTTTCCTTTTCTCCACACCCTATCCAGCCTTTATGCATTGTTTTATTAATTTCTTTTTTTTTTAACTTTAAAAAAATTTTTATATTTATTTTTGGCTGTGTTGGGTCTTCATTTCTGTGCGAGGGCTTTCTCTAGATGCGGCAAGCGGGGGCCACTCTTCATTGCGGTGCACGGGCTTCTTCACTATCGTGGCCTCTCTTGTTGCAGAGCACAGGCTCCAGACGTGCAGGCTCAGTAGTTGTGGCTCACGGGCCTAGTTGCTCCGCGGCGTGTGGGATCTTCCCAGGCCAGGGCTCGAACCCGTGTCCCCTGCATTGGCAGGCAGATTCTCAACCACTGCGCCACCAGGGAAGCCCTCCTTCATTTCTTTTTCATTTATTTCTGATTTCATCTTTATGATTTCTTTCCTTCTGCTAACTTTGGGGGGTTTTTTTATTATTCGTTCTTTAATTGCTTTAGGTGTAAGTTTAGATCGTTTATTTGAGATGTTTCTTTTTTCTTGAGGTAGGATTGTATTGCTATAAACTTCTCTCTTAGAACTGCTTTTGCTGCATCCCTTAGATTTTGGGTCATTGTGTTTTCATTGTCAGTTGTTTCTAGGTATTTTTTTTATTTCCTCTTTGATTTCTTCAGTGATGTCTTGGTTATTAAGTAGTGTATTGTTTAGCGTCTATGTGTTTGTATTTTTTTTACAGATTTTTTCCTGTAATTCATATCTAGTCTGATAGCGTTGTGGTCGGAAAAGATACATGATACAATTTCAATTTTCTTAAATTTACCAAGGCTTGATTTGTGACCCAAGAGAAGATCTATCCTGGAGGATGTTCCATGCGCACTTGAGAAGAAAGTGTATTCTGTTTTTTTTGGATGGAATGTCGTATAAATATCAATTAAGTCCATCTTGTTTAATGTATCATTTAAAGCTTGTGTTTCCTTATTTATTTTCCTTTTGGATGAGTTGTCCATTGGTGAAAGGAGGTGTTAAAGTCCCCCACTATGATTGTGTTACTGTCAATTTCCCCTTTTGGGGCTGTTAGCCTTTGCCTTATGTATTGAGGTGCTCCTTTGTTGGGTGCATAAATATTTACAATTGTTATATCTTCTTTGTGGATTGATCCCTTCATCATTATGTAGTGTCCTTCTTTGTTTCTTGTAATAGTCTTTATTTTAAAGTCTATTTTGTCTGATATGAGAATTGCTACTCCAACTTTCTTTTGATTTCCATTTGCATGGAATATGTTTTTCCATCAACACACTTTCAGTCTGTATGTGTCCCTAGGTCTGAAGTGGGTCTCTTGTAGACAGCATATATACGGGTCTTGTTTTTGTGTCCATTCAGCCAGTCTATGTCTTTTGGTTGGAGCATTTAATCCATTTCATTTAAGGTAATTATCGATATGTATTTTCCTATTACCATTTTCTTCATTGTTTTGGGTTTGTTATTGTAAGTCTTTTCCTTCTCTTGTGGTTCATGCCTAGAGAAGTTCCTTTAGCGTTTTTTGTAAAGCTGGTTTGGTGGTGCTGCATTCTCTTAGCTTTTGCTTGTCTGTAAAGGTTTTAATTTCTCCGTCAAATCTGAATGAGATCCTTGCTGGGTAGAGTAATCTTGGTTGTAGGTTTTTTTCCCTTTCATCACTTTAAATATGCACAAAGATGCCCAAAGTGTATGCTCAGCAGTCCCTCAGAGTCGACAGCCTTTCTATTGTGATCTATTTATGATTTATTTCTTAAATGACTAATGAGGCTTAGTCAGATTTTTCTGACAGCTTTGGGTCTTCAGCTTTCTGCTTTCATCATTTGTCCTTAATAGCAAAATCTAGATTTAAAGTGTTTTAGTTTTCTATTCACTTATACATAGTTATATAGATAAAAGATGTCAACATCCCATACAAATGCACCCTTCCCTACTTCTACCCTCAATATTTTGTGTAGATTTCTGTCTTTATGCAGAGAGTGTATTTGGAGGGGGTGGGGGGAGGGGGTTCCCCTGTTTAAATAAAATTGCATGTAGTATAAACCCACATCAATACTTTATACCATTAGTACCACCAATATGCCACTCAGGCTGTCCTAAAAGCATCCCCAAAGCAGTTCCTGTGGGAAACAGAAAACAGGCTGTTTGCAGTTCATGAAGAACACCCCAATACTATTCCATTGTATTTTATGTCAAAAAAAAGCATGATCTCTATCAATTTGAGACATCATGTTTTAGAAAATTTGGATATAAGATGCATTTTTTCCCTTTCCTAGCTAACCTAAATTAATAGCAAAAGTAATCATTTACTGAGCACCTACTGTGTTACACAAATTATTTATAATCTTTATAACACACCTACAATGTAGGCATTATAATTGCCATTTTTAAAATGAGGAAATTGAAACTCAGAAATACAATATAATCTGAGCAGAGTTACACAGCTATTGAATGGCAGAGCTAGTATTTAAACCTGTCTCGTCATGTTCCAAAGTCTATGTCTGTATTAAGATAGGAAGACTATAACTTTCTGATACTCAATACACCTAAAAAAGTGAAATTTAGAGAATGTGAAAATTCCCCCCATATCAGAAAACTAGTCTAACTTTTAAAAGAAGTATCATGAGCAGAATCAGGCAATTAAGTAAGAGTACTATTCAAGTACACAAATCACTGTGATCATTGGAGAACATGTTACTGTCACATGAAAGGCAGTGAGAGAAGAATAGTATTTACAGCGGTGGGAGAAAATTTCTATGTCTTTATGCTTCTTTGCCTTTTAAAATGTTAATCTCATAATGATAAAACTAAAGGAACAATAAGGTTTTGTTTCCAAAAGCTGCTGCTAATAATGATATGTTCACTATACCATAGGCTGTTTAGGCCAGTGTGTTTGTGCATTACTTGTTTATTTATGTATATACTTAATTTTTAAAATGTCTTTTATTATAAATATGATATACCTTCGTTGTTACATATTCAAGCCATAGAGAAAGGCATAGAATCGTTTTTCGTTATATTCTTCCAGATTTTATTATTTTTTCACTTCCTTTTCCTTTCCTCCCTTTATTTGAGGTTGTTATTTATGGAAAGGCTGGCCCAAAGCTTGAAGTTTCTAATGACTCTATTAAGCTTCTACCATCCCACTTCCTGCTGCCAAGTGGCAACCACTTTGAATTTTTCAACTTGATCTTTTGGTGTTTACCTCTGTGTCTCCATGTAACATGTTTATACATGTTTCTACATCCTGTATTTTCTAATTGAAATTACCTTTTGACTTCCCATTTTTGGAAGATGAGGATTTATATCTTTTCACAATCCCTTCTCAACCCCCACTACACACACACACACACACACACACACACACACACACACACACACACACACACATCCTTTCAACTTGGTAAGAGTGAAATTTTGGTTTTGTTTTTTAGGACTGAATCCAGTATACTATGATCACTTTTTCTTGTACATTTTGTTTAACTTTGAGCTAATATTTTCTCTCTTTCATATTCTATCAACTTTATATGTACTCTTCACTAATTCAACTCCAAAGCCTCCTTCTGTTGTATAATAAACTTCTTATTATATCCAAACACATTAGGTCTTCTCCGAATTTTCTCTTCTTACTAAAAAAATAACTTTCCTGGAAACTTCTAAGCTGCTACAACCTGGACTCATTCCTCTCTGTGCCCACCTTTGGTCCTGGACACACTTCACTATCATTTTAATTCCCTTCACCTGTCTCTTTTGTAGGATCTCCTATTTCCTGGGTTCCATCTCTTGTTGGGGAAGAAGGGAGTGTTTGTTTGTTTACTCCCTGTTTGGGTGGAGTATATCTTCCAGCATATTCCTAATAAAGAGATGCATGTGAAACATTTTTTGAGAATTTACATATGTGAATATTCCCTTATTCTATCATCTTTCTACTTAATAGTTTGGCAAAGTATAGAACACTAGATTGGAAACTGGCGTCTCACAAAATTTTGAAGGTATTTCTCAGCTGTCTTCTAGGCCCAAATGTGACTGAAATCATTCAAATTCTTATCTTTTCTTTGAAACCTGGTTGTCTCTCTCTCTCTTTCTCTCTCACCTTGTCAATATTCCTCTATTTCACAGGTATATACTTTGATGGGCTCTGTTTCCTTCCATTATGTTAGGCACTCTGTGTGTAAATCCCTTTTGAGTGCAAACTTATATTCTCCAGATCTGCTAATCTTTTGAAAATTATTTTATTCATGACTTTATCCTTTCTATGGACTTTTTTCTCTTTTTGGAAATTTCTATCAGATCTCTTGGACTGTTTCCTTTCTTTTTCCCCCTCACTGTTTCCTATTTATTTGCTTCTTTACCCTAGTTTATGCGAGAATTGTTGACTTCATATTCTAAATCTTGTGAATTTTTCTTTTCTGCTCTAATAGTTTCAATTTTCAAAATATCTCTATTAGTTCTTTGAATGTTACTTTTTCAAAGCATCCATTTTAGTTTATGAATGCAATATCTTATGGCTCTGCGGATACTTATGCTATTTTAATAATGTTTTTCTTCTCTCCACTTAATTCATATTTTCTTTTTCTTTTTTTTTCTACCTGTTTTGTTGCTTGCCTGTTTGCTCATAGTTAAGAGTGGTACATTGGAAACCCAAATGGAAACTCTGAGAGCAGATGAATTTCTTAAACTGTGGTCTTCATGTAGAGTGATCTGGCGGGGACATTTCCTCGTGGAAATCCTGATGTTGGCATATTTAGAGCTTTCCTCTGGGGCTGCTCAAATTCCCAAGCAAAGTCTTCCTCTGTCCTGCTTGGAGGGAATCCTCCTGGTTGCTACTTCGGGAATTTGTTTTTTCCCCAGCTTGCTAACACACATCCAATTTTGTGATTTATTATTAAAATTACATTCTCTTGGGACTTCCCTGGTGGTCCAGTGGCTAAGACTCTGTGCTCTCAATGCAGGGGGCCCAGGTTCGATCCCTAGTTAGGGAATTAGATACCACATGCCAAAACTCAGAGTTCACATGCCGCAACTAACAGATCCCTCATGCCACAACTAAGACCTGTCACAGCCCAATAAATAAATAAATATTTAAAAAAATGATAAATAAAATTACATTCTCTCACTTGAACACAATTTATGTGAAGGAACTAGGATGGCTAGGAGGCAGAGGTGTCATGCACTTAAAAATTATCTCAGCGGAATTTTTCTTTTCAGTGATGTCCTTAATACTTTACTGTTTGTGAGGGCCTGTTACAAAAGCAGACTCTTGGAGTTAACAAAACTGTGTATAAGGTATGGGATTATGAAGTTGAGGTCAGCTGATAGAGAAAATTGAACCAGGTGGCATTAGCACCACAATTCAGGGTTATATTTTTTTTCTGTAAACTACAGCACCAAAAACTTAATTGGCTAAATCAAGTTGTCCTTCCTCATAGAGTTCACAGTCTATAATGTTGAAAGCTATTTTGGTGAGTGTTATGTTGCAATTTACAATAAAAAGTATATATTCAGTCTTCAAACCCTGCTCCTGCCACAAATCTCCTAAAAGTCTTGGAATTTCCTAAGTGATAAGGACAACAAAGGTGTGTTTTTATGTTAATGAGGTGACTTTTGGAAAGAACCTAAGGATGGGGGCTGGTTGCTAGCTGAGTCAAAGATTTGATTAGAATGTTGGAACTTTCACTTTCCTCCCCACCCCTGAACTTCCAGCCTCAGGGGAGGTGACAGGGCTGGAGACTGAGTTCAGCCAGCAGTGTTGTAATCAGACATGCCTTTCAGGAAGCCTCCATAAAAACTCAAAAGGAGGGGTTCCAAGAGCTTCCGAGTTGGTGAACACGTGGAGATTTGAGGAGTCACACCCAAAGAGGGCAAGGAAGCTCCATACCCTTTCTCATACCTTACCCTAGGCATCTCTTTTATCTGGCTACTTCTGAGTCGTATTCTTTTATAATAAACCAGCAATCAGTTAAGTAAATGTTTCTCTGAGCTCTGTGAGCCACTCAAGCAAATTAACCCCAAACCAAGGAGGGTCGCTGGAATTGCTGATCTATAGTCAATCAGTCAGAAGCACAGGTGATAACCTGGACTTGCGATTCACGTCTGAAGTGTGTGTGTGTGTGTGTGTTTGTAAGGAGGTGGTTGGCAGTGGAGGGCCATGTGGTCTGGTAGGACTGAGCCCATAACCTATGGAATCTGATGCTGTTTCCAAGTACATAGTGTTAGAATTGAGTTGAACTGTAGGACACCCAGTTGGCGTCCAGAAAACTTCTTGGTGGTGGGAAACACCCTCCCTCCACACATTAGAAATGGGGTGTTCAGAGGACCAAAGAGTGAGTTTCCAAAGTAATTGAGATCGGTTCAAAAGTGACACTGAGATGCGTGTGCACAGACACACAAATCCTTCACTGTGTTCACGAAATTCACTTTTATTTAATAGAGTAGGAAGTTTGTCAGTGTGTGGGGGGAAGAAAAAAAATACAAACCTCATTAAGTAGAAGTAAATAAACTCATATTGAACATTTTTGCCATTTTAGAATCAGACAACAATCTGTGACTTCAGATATTGAATAAAAATGTAGCACGTGTGCTGGTAAATTTAAGAGGCCCCCTACAGATGACTTTAAAATTATAAAATTACCTAATTTTATTTCCAAGTCAAAATCTAGAATAACTTTATGAATATCACCAACTAATTCATGGCTTCTTGGGATAGATCCTCAACCACATGACAACTTCTGATAACTGGAATATTACTTTTATGTATCAGTTCAAATTCCTGGGAAAGTGGATCGGTTTGGTCTAGCTAATCTTAATGAGCCTGTCCACCGAGTTCACTGGTTACCTGCCACCTTTGGATCTGCTGCCCATTAGTCACATGCCCACACCTGAGCAATGAACTCTGGAGGAAGGACAACTGGAGATGGGCTGCACGTCATGGTCACTAGGCAAGAAGGAATTGTCTGAAGGAAAACTTTTACCTGGAAGGGAAATATCATGATTTCCTCCCTAGCTTTAAGATTCGATGTTTTTCCATTGCTTTTTAAAAAAAAATTTATTAGAGTATACTTGATTTACAATGTTGTGTCAGTCTCTGCTGTACAACAAAGTGAATCATATATATATATATATATATATATATATATATATATATATATATATATATATATATATATATATATATATCTGCTCTTTTTTAGATCCTTTTCCCATATAGGTCATTACAGAGTACTGAGTAGAGTTTCCTGTGCTATACAGTAGGTCCTTATTAGCTATCTATTTTATATATAGTAGTCTGTATATGTCAATCCCAATCTCCCAATTTATCCCTCCCTCCCATCCTCCCTGGTAACCGTAAGATTGTTTTCTACATCTGTGACTCTCTTTCTGTTTTGTACCATGATTTTAGATTCCACATATAAGCAATATCATATAATATTTGTCTTTCTTTGACTTAGTTCACTCAGTATGACAATGTCTAGGTCCATCATGTTGCAAATGTTACTATTTTTTGTCATTCTTTTATGCCTGAGTAATATTCTATTATATATATATATGTATACACACACACACACACACACACACACATATCATGTCTTTTTTATCCATTCATCTGTTGACGGACATTTAGGTTGCTTCCATTTCCTGGCTATGGTAAATAGTGCTGCAATGAACATTCGGGTGCGTGTATCTTTTTCAAATTATGGTCTTCTCTGGATATATGCCCGGGAGTAGGATTGCTAGAACTTATGGTAGCTCTAAAAACAATTAATGCTGGAGAGGGTGTGGAGAAAAGGGAACCCTTGTACACTGTTGGTGGGCATGTAAGTTGGTACAGCCACTATGGAGAACAATATGGAGGTTCCTTAAAAACAAACAAAACCTGCGGGGCGGCGGTGGTGGTGGTGGTGTGATGAATTGGACGATTGGGATTGACATGTATACACTGATGTGTATAAAATGGATGACTAATTAAAACAACAACAACAACAAAAACTACTAAAAATAGAGCTTCCATTGCTTTTAGGATCGATCCTACAAAGGCTGATGTGACTGGGCCCCTGCCTCGCCTCTTCTCTCATTACTCTCCGCTCTTTCTCTCTGCTGCAGCCATGCTGACTTTGCAGTTTCTCAAATCACCCTTGTTTCCATGTTGCCCCACAACATTTGCCTAGGCTTTTCCCTTTGCCCACCTAATAATCACCCTTTAGATCTCATTTCAAATTACATTCTCAGTGTCTTTGAAGAAGTCCACAGAACAACTTACTTCTGAAAATTAGAGCTGCCAATTAAATTCCATTTTGTTATGAAACTAATTGTGTGAATCTGTTGATCGGGGTTCAGGACACACTAACCCAAAATATGACACCGTGGCATACTGAATATTTTAAGCTGAAGGAATTTGAGAAAGAGCATATGTAGAAAGGACTCTCTGACCTTCCCCTGCAGGAGATCATAAGACCCTTATGTGAGGGGTGCCTTTTCTATACCCAGAGAAAATGTTCATCCTCATCTCCAAGACGTCAAGAGGAATTAGACTGAAAAGGCTTTGCTATTTCCCCTAATTTACCGCATTAAACTCATACCCCTTTTTGTCCTATCATATTTTCCATGACTTTCTACTCTTCTTCCAACCAAACAGAAACACTCTCAGGTTTAACCACTTCTTCAGGTCTTCATTTTTCTAATGAAGTTTCCGGTGTCACGTGAAACTTACAATAAACGAATTTGTATGCTTTTCTCTTGTCAATCTGTCTTTTGTTAGAGGGGTCTCTGTCAAGAACTTAGAAGAGTAGAGGAAACAGCTCTTTTTCTTCCCTACTTCAGTAACCAGGTAAGAGGCTGTCAAGGTAGTCAAAAAAGAGGAAGTCTCTAGATGGTGAGAAGGGTCACACTGTGTTGAGTAGTGATTAGCAAGCAGAGAAGAGTTACTAGCAGGGGAGTAGTACTACTCTCAGAGGTCACCTCTCTCATCTCTGAAGTCTCCTCACATTTGCTACTTAGACAGTGAATTGTTCCCATAGTATTTTTTTTCTTCTCCTTATCTGAGATGCTCATTGAAGACCACATTTATAAGATACAACTTAATCAATATATGTGGATGGCTTGGTGCATTATACTTGGAAAGTTTTTAATTATTATTGAGTAATAAGTAAGCTTTGTTGAAGCCTTGTCTTTCTTTTTTTTAGTGTTTGTAATATACTTTGATTTGATTGGATTTTTTACTGAAGTATAGTTAATTCACAATGTTGTGCTAGTTTCAGGTATACAGTAGAGTGATCCATTATATATATATACATATATTAAGATTAAGTTTTATATATGTTATATAATATATATATATATATTCTTTTTCAGATTCTTTTCCATTATAGGTTATTACAAGATATTGAGTATAGTTCCCTGTGCTATACAGTAGTTGCCTTTTCATGTTCTTATTAGGTTTCATCTTCCTGCATTTTACTTTTTAAGATGCATTTTTTTTAAACGGGAAACTTTTTTCTGATTATGTTAGTCTATGGACTATCATGGTTCTCTAAATTCAGAAATATATATTAGTAAATGTTCCCTTCCTCATCCCTACATTCATGGGTAATCTCCTGCTAATTATTAGCATGGTGAAGTAAATTAAGGAAGCTATTATTGGGTGTATATGTTAATAGAGCGATAATTGGGTACCAGTGGGTAAGAATTAAGTAGGAAATGTCAAGGTGAGTTCAGAGACGTTTCATTAAAGACAAAAATAGGAAAATGCTGAGGAGCTTACAATCAATTGCTTATTTTACACCAAATGGCTTTTTAAAATTATGGCCACAAAAAGTGGATAAGCAGTAAAATGTACATTTGAGTTGATACAAATTGTCAGAAGAGAAATAAATATCGACACGTTTCACATTTGAGGTAGATTAGATAAATGTTTGATTTTTGAACATTCAAACAACAAAATTGAAATAACCTAAAATTTTCATGAAAGCTGTGCGGACATACTAAATCAGTTATGCCATCATTTTGAAAATGATCAGGATGGGAAGGGGAGGTAGGAAGATGGGATTCCACGTAAAATTCATCCGAAATATTTTTCTAAGAGGATTTGAACAACACCCTTAGGATTTCAGGGATGCCCATTCTGCGTATAACGTATCTATCTGCAAACGTGTTACGGCAAGCATCACTTGGCTGACACACCTGCCCACTGTCCTACCTTCAGCGAGCTGTCTGAGATGTCATGGGAGTTGCCTCTAACCAGGACCTGATACCCAATGCCCTGACAACGCTGCTTTTTCAAAGCTTGAACTGCGACTCTTCACTTGGCTCCGCAGGCCCAGGGCAACTTGAACACCTGGCAAGACAGTAAGTTGGCAGATTCCTGCCTCTGAAAGATATGCAATTTTCAAGTGAGAGTTGCATTTCTCAATTTTACTTTTCTGTTTAGGGATTAGTTTGCTTATTTGTTCACTTATTCATTCACACATTTACATTTATCGACCAATATTTGTACAATTACGTTTTGTTTCCTCACTTAAATAAATAATTTTTTTCTCTGTGATGACTAAGGAACAAGCTGGTAAATGGTTGTTTGCTCTACAGTCATTTTGCCACAAGGTGGTGGTATAACTCTTTGAAGTTAAAAAAAAAAACTTGCAAAAAGTGTAATTTCAAGATTTATAAAAACATAACTCAGGAGAACGGCTTATTTTTGTTTCATAGTTTAATTTCTCTACAGCTTTAATAACTGTAGAAATTAGATTTCTATTGCAAATGAATTTTTCTTAAATGATATATAAATTATAAGAATTGAAATCACTCTCATAATGATGATGATATGCAGTTATCACAGCTAACATTATCTAAGGCCTTATTTTGTGCCAGGCACTGTGCGAGGTGTTTTACGTACAGTGAGTCAGTGCTCGCTGTCCTATCATTACTTAAATACAGTCACTGCTACCCTCTTTGCAGATAAGAAGACCAACACTTATATTAACAGGGATTCTTATTTATCTGGTCTTTTAATACTGTGTCTTATGTTAGGTTTTATAGTTGAATTAGAGCTATGTTTCCTGAGTTAGCAGGACAGTAATCTCCAGGGGGTACATTTTTCCATAAGTAATTTTTGCAGAGTCCTAACCTGAAGATTCTAATTCCAAGGGTCTGGAATTGGGACCTAGTAAACTGTACTTTGAACAAATGTCCCTTATGATTCTTACTGTTAAACAAGTTTAAAAACTATTGATTGATAGTTGTCTTTGAGTTTCACTGCTCTGCTTAAAAGATGCTTAAAATCACCTATTTCCAGCACTGCATCCTTTACCTCAAGATTTTAAAATCAAGATT